>NW_013674422.1:17821-27038 GCF_000517525.1 Limulus polyphemus | reverse complement strand
ATCCTCAACTTGGAGTGTTTCTCTGTGTATTCTCAACTTGGAGTGTTTCTCTGTGTATCCTCAACTTGGCACTAGAACCACTACAAGTTGAGGATACACAGAGAAATCTGTGTATCCTCAACTTGGAGTGGTTCTCTGTGTATCTCTCTAGTGTTCACATCATCCATGTCAAGAAATCAATACATTATTCCCTCTTAGCTTAATCTGATCTTTTTTTATGAGTCTAAATACTAAAAGGAAAATTTCTTTTAAATTATATTTACTGTAGGCAACTGTAGACTTGTTTCTGTTTTTGTTGTTATATTTAGTTGTTTGCTTTTTTCATTTTCTTTTCACAGCTGGCGATAGGTTACTACAGTATTATGTTTAAAGTTTTTATGGGAAAACATCCGTGTTGCGTTTACGTCAGGGTGGCCTAAGGCACGTGCAAGCTGTGAAGCAGCACTGGGATTCGATCGCGCTTGTAGAGACTTCCCTCGACCGAACAATGCAACTGTTAAATTTAAATTAATTTTTTCATGTTTGTTCTTGCGTTTTGTATTTTATACCATTTATATTCACCCTTGCTATTGTATAAATAATTAAGTGTAATACGATACTAGCTAAACTCTGTTTCAGTGGTGTTTTAATTATGTTCATTGAAAGATTGCTTTCGAATCTTCGAGTTGTCATGAAAAAAAAAAACGCTAACTTTTCCACAAACCGCCATCATACAGGAAACAATAGAACTTCAGTTGTTCTTGTTTGTTTTTGAATTTCGCGCAAAGCTACACGAAGGCTATCTGCGCTAGCCGTCCCTAATTTAGCAGTGTAAGACTACAGGGAAGGCAGTTAGTCATCACCACTCACCGCCAACTCTTGGGCTACTCTTTTACCAACGAATAGTGGGATTGACCGTCACATTATAACGCCCCCACGGCTGAAAGGGCGAGCATGTTTGGTGGGACTGGGATTTGAACCCGCGACCCTCAGTTGTTCTTACTCTGGAACCAGGTTACAGTTGTTTGTCATAATTTTTACTAGTTTCTTGTGTTACGACCTTTATAGTTTACTTCATAGGTGGCGGGGTGTTGACAGGTTAGTCCTAACCACAAAATCGCACGCAGGTTTTTCCTATTTTCAGCTCTGCGTTCATAGATATTTACAGGTCCCGCACCTAGCTAAGACCCCTGACTTATTACCTATTAAAACTTTTGAAAGAAAAAAAAAGGCAAAATCTTGCTGTTAAATTAAACAGGAAACTTGAATTGTTCAAAAATGACTGAGCAACCGTTACGTGTACTGCTTAATCTATTTTATAATAAAGATCCGTTATGTTCGTTTAAACAAAAAGTGACCAGATATCTGATATTTTAGGCTTTGGTTTTGAAATTTAGTTAGTTCCTCGATGGGTCAGAATTAAGTTTACGGACTTATCAAACACTAAAATCCGGGGTTCGATTCAATACGAGGACAGAAAGAATACAACCCATTAGTTCAGTTTTGCGCTAAAAAACAGTTTGTTGTTAGACACTTCATTTAGAAAGGACCTGGTGATCAGGCTCACGGGGTCGAATCACATCACTGAACATGCTCGCTTTTTTCAGCCGTGAGAACGTTATAATGATACGGCCATTCCCACTATTGGATTATAGAGTAACCCAGTAGTTGGCGGCGGGTAGTCTATCTACACTTTCAGCTGTGAGGGCGTTATAACCGTGACGGTCGATCTCGCTATTCGGTTAAGGTTAGCCGCGTAGGCGGTGGGTGCTGTTAACTGGTTGCCCTCCCTGAAAATTGGTGCGTAATTAAAAGTTAAGTAAATTATTTGTTTGTCGAATTTCTACGTTAGCCGTCCCTAATTTATGACTGTGTTGGGAAGAAATGTTACAACAGTTATTTGTTGAAATGTTTTTGATGCAACAAAAAATGTCTATTACACTTGGTAAAATACATATTTTCAGAAAATCAACCTCAACGTTTACAATTTAACGTTATTTGTCATATCTTCTTAAAAATTATAGTTAATATCAATTAGCATACCAGACTGTGGGTTGAAAGATCCAAAGTTCGAGCCTCGATATGCCACTGAACACGATAATTATTTCATTGTTAGTAATTGAAAATTGTAACATTTCTTCCCAAGATTTCAATTACTAACAATGAAATAATTGTTGTAACATTTCTTCCCAACATTTCAATTACTAACAATGAAATAATTGTTGTAACATTTCTTCCCAAGATTTCAATTACTAACAATGAAATAATTGTTTTAATGTAATTTGACACATATTTGGGAACTCGAATTTTCAAATTGAACGGGACCTTATGTGCACATAGGCTAATAGGTCATGTCAGAATCATTCCTAATTTTGGACTATAGACCATAGGAAATGGAACCAAGAGCACCTGCCGCCATAAATTTCGATACCCGTGTTTTTTGTTTGTATTTTTAATTTCGCGCAAAGCTACACGAGGGCTATCTGCGCTAGCCGTCCCTAACTTAGCAGTGAAAGACTAGAGAGAAGGCGGCTAGTCATCAACACCCACCGCCAACTATTGGGCTACTCTTTTATTAACGACTAGTGGGATTGACCGTCACATTATAACGCCCCCACGGCTGAAAGGGCGAGCATGTTTGGTGGGACGAGGATTCGAACCCGCGACCCTCGATACCCGTTTTTTTTTAGGGATTTCGGAATTTTCTTTTCTTTTAAATAAGTGTATAAGTCATGAAATGTTTTGCAATTTCTGTGAAATATGTTCGACTAGGTTTTTCCGGCTACCAAGCGGATTTAGTGTACTCCAGTGACGTGGCGAAATCTTAAAAAATGTTTTTTTTTATAACAACCAAAAAAAGGATTAGAAATAATTGTGCAAATTCATTTGGTACAGTATCTATGACGTAATATAGATGTTAAAAAAATATAATTTTCTCCTGTGTCAGCGCAGAGTGCTATAGGATGGTCATTAATACTGAACTGGATGTCTGAAGTTTAAACCAACAAAATACGATAACGTATACAGTACATCGCAGTTCGTATTCAGTGTCTATTAAATGAATAATGGTCTCCGTTAATTTCAGCCACCAGGTGGCTCCGTCGAAAATCACAAAAGCGTGAGACAACACAAAAATATTATAAATGTATGTAATTAGTGGTCTCTTCACCCTACGTGGGCGTTAGAGGTCCCTTCACCCTACGTGGGCGTTAGAGGTCTCTTCACTCTACGTGGGCGTTAGTGGTTCCTTCACCCTACGTGGGTGTTAGAGGTCCCTTCACTCTACGTAGGTGTTAGAGGTCCCTTCACCCTACGTGGGTGTTAGTGGTGAGAGTGGTGTTAGACGTGAGAAACTTTTTAAACGTTTTAATTTGACCACTCGTTCCCTAATTTGACCATTAATTGACCACTCGTTCCCTAATTGACTGGACAGTGTTCAACTTTCTGACGTGTCTAAACCTAGCATACGGATAACAAGGGGGGCCGTTTTATCGACACGACACTTCAAGGCTGTCCTTACTCACAAATTCTTGAGAAATGTCAGAATTTAAGCCCACCCTTTATTTTTTAGGAAATAAGAGGATTGCCCCCCTCTTAAACCCCTGTAAAGTGCTGGTCCTCAATACTGCCGACGGCAACCCATTCCATAAACAATCATCCTGTTAGTAAAATATAAAAAAACTGTTTTAACTGAAACCTGTCTTTTCTAGATATTAAACTCACCTTGTTGTCTTCGGAATATGTAGCTAAGACAGAATTTCTTTATCTCGGGACTGAAACGCTCGTAAGTATAATAACAAACAGTAACGACAAAAAACAACAACTCAACACCAATAAGCAGCTATACCAAATGTTTTTATAAATTCGTTTTATCATTTTGTTTTAGAAAAAGACATAACTACGTACATTCCAATTCAATACGCAAGTTTTGCTTTTCGTTATAACGCAGGGGCGTGGGAACGGGGGTGGGGGGTGGAGTGATGTAGTACTCTTATACTCAATACTGGGGAAAATCCATCATTTTCCCGCCCCCCCCCTCACAAATCTCGAAAGGTTTACGATTTCCCCAACTTGAACCGAGTTTTGGTATAAAATGATAACCAACTATAAACAGATAAAGATTTTAAAAAGAATTCAGAGACTGTAAATAAATAACGGAAAAGATAAAATAAAGAGGTGAAAAATAGAAAATCGTGTACGTTGGTGACTAGACTGTATTTTCACATGTTTTAACCCTGATTTCCACCATATCTTTGACTTACACTGAATCAAAATGTTCCATCCATTTATAAATATTTGGGGGGAGCATGCCCCCTGTAATTTTTGCTGTTCCTAGCTTGAAAGTAAAGATTGATAAGGAGCTCTAGGGCTACAAATCAAATGTTATTTACACGGAAGAGATTTAAATGGTGGGTAACTAGCTTTTGGATCGCCCTGTGTTTACCACGTAATGAAATAAAACTTTCAATGATTAAAAATGTTATAAAGATAAAGGAGCTTTCCTATGGCCCAAAAAAACTAACATAATAAACAATAAGTAACAAAAGTCATCAGTGCTGACACAATAAAACTGAATATAAATTTAAAATTACACCAGCTAAAAGTATAACGGCAGCGCGGCGTTTCGACTACCCCGGTGGTCAGTCTCAAGAGTCTGGCATATTGTGTATCGATGTAACTGTTAAAATTAGTCAGACCTTTAAGAATGACCTTTAAGAATGATTTCCGTTGTAGGTGAAACGTCGGGCAATATTAATTCTTGTATTTGGTGTGATTTTAAATTTATATTCAATAAAAAATAATACATATTATCAGAGTTATTCGCAAAGTTTATGGGTTTAGAACTAACCTAAATGTCCTAAGCTGTCTGAACCTTCCGAGTTATTTTGAGGATTATGGCCGAAAATAACGTTAATAATGAGTGTACTCAACTGATTATAAAGTCTTTATATAAAGAAAGAAGTCAAAGAACGTCAAGTGGAACACAGTCGAAGAAAAACAGACCACGTTACAGAATATTCAACAAAGTAACAATTATACTTGCCATAAGACATTAGCATTAGGCCTATTGTATTTTTAACACTGCACTCTTCATGTAGTCACTTGAGGATTTTCAAGAACTAGAAGAGTATTCTAACAACATTATGTTCGCGATACCCATTGTTGACGACGCATTTCACTCAATCCAGAGCTCATCAGACGGTAATTGTCGGAATACTACTTATATAAGCCTTTAGTTACAACAATTGTTACATGGTGATTGTTAATTACAATGATGCCTCACCAGCTTGGAAAAGGCGTTCACCCTATAACAAAGTAACCATCCGTCCATAAACATGAACAATTTTGTATCAAGTGATCAAGAGGATAAACTTAGGATTGGGAGGCCGCGTATGAATGGTCAGCAGAAGAGCTGTTCAACAACATATCTCACGAATGTTGTAAGAAACAGAAATACTGTATACGTACTGTTGCCACGTGCTAGTATATATTTAAATGAACTGAGAGACCTACTCTCCTTATGCATATATATATAGCTATGATTCATTATTCACGTGGTTCGTTGTACCTAAATCAAACCAATTTCTTCAAAATAGTAACGTAAGTAAAAACATTTATTCTGTGCTAGTGATAAAACTGTTGGTCTATTTACAGGTACAATAATTATGTGTATTATTGTAATAACAAACGCGTTTTTCTGTTCGTAGTTTTTGTGTTTTTACACGTAACTGTTTAAACCAGATTAGATCTTGATCCTAAATAAACCATCAGTTCTAAACGGTCTTCCACACGACCTGATGATGATTAATCTTCAAGATTAAATGTATTAATTTCTTAGTCCAGTGACAAATAAGTCAACAATTTCGAACAGTCTTCAAGATGACGTGATGATGGTTAATCTTCAAGAAATTGTTGACTTATTTGTCACTGGACTAAGAAAATAATACATTTAAATTGAAGACTGCTTGAAATTGTTGACTTATTTGTCACTGGACTAAGAAAATAATACATTTAAACTTGAAGATTAACCATCATCACGTCATCTTGAAGACTGCTTGTATTCTTTTCTTAGTCCAATGGCAAATAAGCCAACAATTTCGAACAGTTTTCAAGATGACCTGATGATGGTTAATCTTCAAGTTTAAATGTATTATTTTCTTAATCCAGTGACAAATAAGTCAACAATTTCGAACAGTCTTCAAGATGACGTGATGATGATTAATCTTCAAGTTTAAATGTATTCTTTTCTTAGTCCAATGGCAAATAAGTCAACAATTTCGAACAGTTTTCAAGATGACGTGATCATGATTAATCTTCAAGTTTAAATGTATTATTTTTTTAATCCAGTGAGTTTTAAAAATAGATAGATTAAATATTAAAATTCAAAAACAAACAATCAAACTTATGAATCTAAACTAAGAATCAGAAATTAAAGTTTCTGAAAAAAAATCCAGAGAGGATAGTTTTTAGTTGATTTTTTACGTAGACCTTGAAATACGCCCTAGTATGAACAACAATCACACGTTTATTTCCATAACTCGTGAAATGAAATGTAGGTGGTCGACGTGTGTGGGTTCTAAACACAAACACGCTGGCAACCAGTTCAGTCACCAACAGAAAACGCTCTCCGGTGGTTCGGCGGTAAACTTGAAGGCTTATAGCGCTAAAATTGAAGGATCGGTCCCTGTGGTGAATACTTCGAAATTGTTGGCTTATTTGATCGTACAATCAATGTAATATTGGCACATTAAGTTGTCGGAAACGCCCGGCTGTTTTCACTAAATGGTCGAGCGGTGGGGGTGGGCTGAGTTTTGCTTTAAGGAGTACTGGCCTGAACAATCCCAACTTTTGACTAAGAATAACTGGAATGAACCTAACAATGCAATGTTTAGTACAAGTGCACTGTACTTTGTTTCACATCAGAGCAAGTTACCCACTTAGATCAGAGTAAAAACCAACCCCGATAAAGTACATACTTAGTTATTTTTACTTATAGAATACATTGTTTAATCATTTGGGTACCCTGAATATTAACGACATTTTCGGCCGTAAATCCAATGATATCTCACATGATTTGGTCATCTTAGGAGATCTGAAAGAAATTTTGGAAAAAAATTACAGCACGCGTTATAACAAAGTTCCTCTATATTTTGTAGGCTCAGCATGGCCAGGTGGTTAGGGGGCGCTCGACTCGCAATCTGAGGGTCGCGTGTTCGAATCCCAGTCACACCAAACGTGCTCGCCCTTTCAGCCGTGTGGGCGTTATAATGTGACGGTCAATCCCACTATTCGTTGGTAAAAGAGCAGCCCAAGAGTTGGTGGTGGGCGGTGGTGACTACCTGCCTTCCCTCTAGTCTTACACTGCTAAATTGGGGACGGCTAGCGCAGATATTCCTCGTTTAGCTTTGCGCGAAATTCAAAACAAACTATGTTTTGTATATTTAGTAGCTAAGCCTAATGACTGGCATACGCCCTAAACGTAGCAAATAAAACGTGTTTTCATTATAGACATAGACTGTAACTTTTTCCAATATTTTTTCACATCTTTCGGTCTTTTTCTGCAGTGTGTTTTAAGAGATTTAGGTTAATCGTAATAATAACTAAGATAATAATACAAAATAATCCCTAATAGGTCGTGAACCATGAACCCTCAAATTACAACAGTTTTCAAGAATATGAAAAATATTGATTTAAACAGGGTAGTTTAAAAAAAATACAATGTCGTGATTATATTTCATCACAGAGTTAATCAGAGCTATTATGAGTCATATTTTAAAAAGAACCACACTTTGATCACGGTACTTTTTTTAAACTTTCTTTTTTCTTCAACCCCCCATCCCGGTGGGTCAGCGATAACTTTATGTACTTACAACGCCAAAATCCGGGGTTCGATTCCCCGCTATGGACAGATAGTCTGTTGTATAACTTTGCTCTAAAAACCAGTCTTTTCTCGATGATATTTTATCATGCCTTGTGGGCTGACTAAAACAGGGGTATAAAGAGTACGATATCTTAGAAGTAGTCACCTGTTAAACCTGCTTATAATGCTAAAAATCGGACTTCGATACCCGTTGTTGAAACAACACAGATAACCAATTGTGTAGCTTTTTGTTTAACAACAAACAACGGTGTAAAATGGAAACTGCTTATAATCGTTCTTCAAGAAAAATTGATTGTTACTGAATTATCTGTAAAAACTTTACTTTTCAAAGGACTTCATTCTGCTTTTACTTTTTTTTTCTTTACGTAAAATACCAAGATCACCTTATGAGTTAGATCTAACACCAGTACGTCAGTGCTTTCTAGGTTCGAGAGTAAAAAAACTCTAGAATTTAGGGGCAGGTCGAAATTGCGAGACGATAATCGTTACAAATGTTATATTTATTCCACCCTATAAGCCCCCAGAATGTTCGCCCAAAACTATATAAATGCTATATACGCATGACCTTTCTAAGTTTTGAACTTGTAGACTTATAAGAGGAAAGGCATCTAGTCAGCAGCACCCACCGCCAACTCTTATATGATCAAAAAGTGAGTCTTTACTGTCATTCTGTTTCTCGCCCACGGCTACAAGGTGCGGAACGCGTTTTTGCGGTATAGTAGTTAATTCACCCAGTAACTATCATATTGATGTCATTCTTATGAAACGCTGGAGAGGTCAAACATGTGAAATAAGTGTACTTTTCTGAATCTTTCAATTTGTCCCCTGTTATAACTGTGTTTATCAATAAATAAAACATTTTGCTGTTTAAAGTCACGTGACACATCATTTTTAGTCACTTAAACAATTGTTTGTTTTTTTCTGATTGTTTGTTTGTAAGTAAACAATATGATTGTTACTGCGCAGATTAACTACTACCTGATTGTTTGTTTGTAAGTAAACAATATGATTGTTACTGCGTGAATTAACAACTACCTGACTGTTTGTTTGTAAGTAAACAGCATAATTGTCACTGCGTGAATTAACTACTACCTGATTGTTTGTTTGTAAGTAAACAATATGATTGTTACTGCGTGAATTAACTACTATCTGATTGTTTGTTTGTAAGTAAACAATATGATTGTTACTGCGTGAATTAACTACTATCTGATTGTTTGTTTGTAAGTAAACAATATGATTGTTACTGCGTGAATTAACTACTATCTGATTGTTTGTTTGTAAGTAAACAATATGATTGTTACTGTGTGAATTAACTACTACCTGATTGTTTGTTTGTAAGTAAACAATATGATTGTT
>NW_013674422.1:7933-17028 GCF_000517525.1 Limulus polyphemus | reverse complement strand
CATTAACATATCAGTAAATGTCTCCACATTTCTTTAACTGTCGGGATTATTTTGTATTATTATCTTAGTTATTATTACGATTAACCTAAATCTCTTAAAACACACTGCAGAAAAAGACCGAAAGATGTGAAAAAATATTGGAAAAAGTTACATTCTATGTCTATAATGAAAACACGTTTTATTTGCTACATTCAGGGCATATGCCAGTCATTAGGCTTAGCTACTAAATATACAAAACATATTTTGTTTGTTTTGAATTTCACTACACGAGGACTATCTGCGCTAGCCGTCCCTAATTTAGCAATGTAAGACTAGAGGGAAGGCAGCTAGTCATCACCACCCACCGCCAACTCTTGGACTACTCTTTTCCCCAACGAATAGTGGGATTGATCGTCACACTATAACTCTCCCACGGCTGAAAGGGCGAGCATGTTTGGTGGGACGGGGATTCGAACCCGCGACTCTCAGATTGCGAATCAAGTGCTCTAACCACCTGGCCATGTCGGGCAGATTCATAAGTATACATATTATCCCAACTTTTAAATAAGTATTGATTTGTCTGTGATTGACATGCATGCTCCTTTAGATCTGTTGCGTGCTGCTAATTCTATCTTTGATAATCCTTGTGGTATCAAACTTTGCTATCCAATAAAGTTAAGAATCACCAGAGGAAGGGCGTTTCATCCGAGAAAAGCAGCTACTTAACTTTAGCTTTTTTTTTGTTGTTGTTGTTGTTGGATGAGTTTCCCCTTCTTCCTTGTTTCTGGGTCTACGACGTGTTCATTTGTTAATAACACTAATAGTTGTAAAGAGAATTTTAACAGCTAAGCCTCACGAAGGACATATGCCGAAACGTAGTTAATTAAAATAAATTTTCTATTATAGACGTGTGTTCTAGCTTTTCACAATATCTCTCGTCTAAACTTGGAATTGATGATGGGTTTTGACTGAATCGGCTTTTGAAGCACATTTATCCAAACTTTTTTATGACTCCCAAATTACTTGTCGACCTGTGGAAATTCCTAGTATTAAACATACAGAAAGAAAGAAAGTCAATCATTTTTTGTCAGTTTTTTACTTTGAGTGTTGTAACACACAAAAGCATAAAATTACTCAATATGAAACGATATGTGGGACCCACAAGTAGTGAGCAGAAAAGCATCAAGTTTAATTTAAGGCCCGAACATTTTTATCCGCCATTAGGCTTAGCAAAAGTTAAGTTTGTTCCTGCTATTACAGTGGTAAGAAATCACGAGAGCAAGCAGGTGAGCATGTGACTAACATCAGTTGGTTAAAATCTTTTTTATTTATTTATTCTGTTTGGTGTAGATGTGAAAGAAGACGGAACAAATTAACCACCAAAATGCAAATGCATTCTTCTTATGTTCTTTTTTTTTGTTGTTTAACATTCCATTATTCTAAGGCTTCTTTCACTGTCTGCTAAGCCTCGCCTAGTTTATTATCAACACCGAGAAGCAGGCGTGAATTTCAACAAGCTTCCTTTAAGAACAAGTGTTACAGTTTTTGTTTTGATAACAAGTGATGCGAAAAATATCTTACTTCTATTTTAACTGCTTGGTTGACTTTACGGTCTTTCAACTTGCCTACACGTCTATACCACTGACCTGCTTTCTGAAACTACCGGTAGGAGGCAGGCTTAACGGTAATAATAGATCAGCCTTAGACGTCAAATTCGCACTATTGTAACCCAACCCACGTTTTATAGCTCTACCGAAATCTGACCCCTGAAAATTTAAAGTTTTAAACCATCTCGAACAACGGTAACCACAACACGTACCATTACTACAACTACAGCCTGATGAACTCTCTACCAACTGTAACCACAACACGTACCATTACTACAACTACAGCCTGATGAACTCTCTACCAGCTGTAACCACAACATGTAATATTCTTTGATAGATTGTTTAGACAGAGTATTCATGATGAATGGACGGCAACTGCAACACTAGTGTAAAGGACGATGTTTCGAAAGTCTTCCGCCTTTCTTTTAAAGTAGGGACGGCTTCTGGGATTCTCTCGATTCCTCTTGAGTTGGTAGTGAACTGATGTATCGAATCGTCCACTTATTGCACAGCAGGTGAACAAATAAAATAAATAATTAATAATAAATAAAACTTTTTCTGTGAGAAATGTATTCGACCTAACGAACGTGTGTTCACCAAAGACCTTCATTAAAAGGTTGTCCCCCCCCCAGTGGCACAGCGGTATGTCTGCGGACTTACAACGCTAGAATCCGGGTTTCGATACCCGTGGTGGGCGGAGCTCAGATAGCCCATTGTGTAGCTTTATGCTTAACTACAAACGAAACAAATTAAAAGTTTAAATTATATCACTTTCTTTAGTTTCATTTTAAAACAGTTGCTAGTACACAATCTCAAATTTCCTGTCGCATATATTTCTATTTACAGATTCGGCCGTATTGCGTTATTTGTACCTTAACACCGCTTAACAAGCTCCGTACACTTTTAGCTGTGAGGTTTGTTTGCTTTTGAATTTCGCTTAATGCTACACGAGGGCTATCCTGCGCTAGCCGTCCCTAAGTTAGCAGTGTAAGACAGCTAGTCATCACCACCCACCGCCAACTCTTGGGCTACTTTTTTTACCAACGAATAGTGAGATTGACCGTCACATTATAACGCCCCCACGGCTAAAAGGGCGAGCACGTTTGGTGGGACGGGGATTCGAACCCGCGACCCTCAGATTGCGAGTCGAGCGCCCTAACCACCTGGCCATGCCAGGTGTTTAGCTGTGAACAACATACAAATAAGGCAAGATAGAATCCTCAATAGCCGCGGCTGTAATTAGATCTCAAATCGGTCAAGAGATGGAGCTATGAGCTGAAAAGAACAAAAAGAAAAACTCAGAGCCATTCTATGAGCTTTTATGCCGCGGCTAAAAATCAAAAGGTTAACGTGCTCGAAATGTATATCGAAGGGTTGATAGTTTGTGTCCCGTTTCAGGAAAAAAGTCGTTCTGATTTATTTTTGTGGGCGTGGGTGCAATATAAGTGACAGCTAAATCTCATTATTTGGCCAATCGAAAGTACCCCAAAAGTTGGTGGTAGAGGCGTTGACTAGCTGTCTTCCCTCTAGCGTATCAGTTCAAAATAAGGGGCTGCTTCTCGCGAATATTCGGGAACAAAAACAATTGTTACAAAAGAGCACAAGGAGTTATATGGACCAAATCAACAAGCAACGATTAGGAACCACGTATAGCAACTATAACTATAGCAACCACGTATGACAAAGATCAACTTAAAATGTAGAAGTTAGTTACATAACACAGGTAACTTAAAAAAATAATCATTCACAACTAAAGCAAACCAGTTCGAGAGTATGACCCAGTATCAGACAGGTAGATGCTGGCGTGTTGTTATTGCTGTTTAGAAAAGAAACAACATGACTACAGTATGTCTGGAGTCAACATTGCAACAACTGTGAATCATGTCACGTCGTGACGCTTATAAGAAAATTACTTTTTTTTTTCATTGCGAAAAAACAACAACAACTCTGAATTGTCTTAATGCTTTTTATATTTTAAGCCTACTTGGAGTTTTGTCTTCGCTTATTGATTATTTAATTATTAATTAATTGATTGATTAATCCATCGCTAGGTGATTTACTTTATCTAAGAAAATACACTGTTAGTACCACCAGATGGCCTACATTTTCACGTGTTCTGGAAATTCCTGTTTTCAATCCTCGCTGTATAGACAGACACTCAAATCAGACAGTTAAAGAAATGTGGAACAGACAGACACTCAACTCAGATCGTACAATCAATGTAATATTGGCACATTAAGTGGGGGGGTTATTATGTGTTGGTCAATCGCACTACTCATTGGTGAAACAGTAACCCAAGAGTTGACGGTGGGTGGTGTTAACTAGCTGCCTTCCCTCTAGTCTGCTACTATTAAATTAGGAACGGTTAGTAGCTTTGACAAACCAGTCTAACTGTGTATCTTTAATCGCACAGACTTGACGTAAATGAAGTGATCATTTCACATCAACAAAGTTAACAGTGTCGAATATAATTTCTGGCCCTCGTGTATCAACAAAATTAACACGTTTAATATAATGACTGAAACCAAAAGTTGTACAGAAGGGGGTGGGGTGGAGGTCATCATTGTACCTGCTAACAAATAATTAATGTAAATCAGGGCAAATCTTCCTCCGAATAAGTGTCCAAAAGGTAAGGGAATAAGTCCAGAATTGAACCTGCTGAGGTCATACACCAACTTAGCGGTCATTGCTGTAATATCCTATAAGAAATCAAGAACCAATTCGTTGCATCAATCTTAAGTCTGACGTGGCCTAGAGGTTGGGGTGGAGGTTCGACTCACAACCTGCGGGGGCTCAATTCCCATCACTGAGCATGCTCGCCATTTCAACCGTGGGGGGCTATTATAATGTGACAGTCAATCCTAATCTTCGTTGGTAAAATAGTAGCCCATGAGTTGGCGGTGAGTGTTCTTGACTTGGTGCACACAGCTAATGTTTATATATTATATAAGTAAGGTGTAATCTGTTCTTTTTTAAATTGATTTTTATTAAAAGTTCTGGTTAAAATATTTAATTTATCTGATTTTAAAAACGTAGGGGTACCGATCAGATTGGAAATACAAAAATAGCAGTTTGATTTACATAATAGATTTTCTGCAAATTAATAAATGTTTAACTGAGTGGGCCTGGTATAGCTTAGTGTGTAGGGCGCTCGTTTCGCAATCTGCGGATCGCGGGTTCGAATCCTGGTCAGCGAACATGCACGCCTTTTTACCTCTGTGTGTGTGTGTGGAGGGGGGGTTATTATGTGTTGGTCAATCGCACTACTCATTGGTGAAACAGTAACCCAAGAGAATCCTGGTCACCGAACATGCACGCCTTTTTACCTCTGTGTGTGTGGAGACGTATTAGATAAACGGCCGGGTCAGAAACAGCCTTGAA
Organism: Limulus polyphemus; assembly: GCF_000517525.1. Taxonomy (NCBI): domain Eukaryota; kingdom Metazoa; phylum Arthropoda; class Merostomata; order Xiphosura; family Limulidae; genus Limulus; species Limulus polyphemus. The sequence goes on along the minus strand of NW_013674422.1, from coordinate 12,061 downwards.
CTACTGAACAGAGGTTAAGGCAACCAGTGAGCAGCGTTCAAGGTATCGAACCTTTGTCCATCCGACCTGACGTAAATAAATAAAAAAGACACAACATTTACAGGTCTACGCACGAACCTTTGCTTTGTTATTTAATTATTTATATATATTTATAGAACTTATATTATCCCCTTCCCGGTGGCTCAGCGATCGGATTTCGATACCCGCGGTACGCAGATCACAGATACCCCATTGTGTAGTTTAACAACAAACAATCCAAAACCTTTTAAATTGCTGTGGTACATTATTTACGAAGCTTCTTTGCTTAAAAACCTAAAAATTTCAATTTTTAAAACAAAAGTCTTTCTTTGGCGATATAACACTTCATAGTTGTTAAGTTTTTGTTGTACGAGTGAGCCTACTTTCATGTTAGTTATTTTACATTTGTTAAAATATGCATGTCTGTCATGAAACTCGTGATTTGGAAGCTGAATTCTTGTCAGTCGTGAGTTTGGACTGTATGTGAACCACCTACGTAACGTAACGCGGGTGGTGACGTAGGGCGCCCAACACTTACATTGGCACAGTAATAAAAACAATAAGACGTATATCACGAGTGTTGTGGTATGTCTGTAGGCTTAACTTAAAATTAAAGAAAAAAGGTTAAATAATATTCTATTTCTTTCGTTAACTTTATTTTTTATGTAATTGGGCCTGCCACCAACTCTGTGGAAGATACGTTTGTTTACAAAAAAAAAAAATCCGCCTTCTTGATGTTTCACTCTCGTGAATTAATTAAAGATTTTACGAACCGATAACGAGGGGTCGTTGTGGGAAAAACGACATAATTATTAGTTTTGTGTGATGTCCCCCGTTGGGTCCTCGGTAAATTTGAGGGCTCGTGATTCTGGGTTCATTATCCACAGATGTATACCTTTCATGATTTCACAATTTTCTCTCAGAAGTTATTTATATGGCGTCGTATGAGACACATGGGTCAGGTCAAAGACCCCAAGGTTTAGATATAATCGTCCCTAATTTAGAAGGACAGCAACCAGTCAACGTTACCAGCCGCCTCCCAGGCTAACCTTAACAATATAGCGATGTCGAATATTGTTAAGTTATGGTTTCCCAAATCCAAACGTGCGGAGCGTGTTGAGCAGCCCATTGCGGCTCGAACCTGGAGCCTTTAGATCCACAGCCCGTCACACCTACCTGTAAGCCACATCGGGCCCTGAAATTAAAGGCGATTTGCTGTTTTTTCGTTACCTTTAGGTGGCAAGCTCTCATAACAATATACAAATGGCCGCGAGCTTATGAACATTATAGCGTAACAATGCTTTATATATTGACTTGTGACGTGCGCGGTGTTACCGTAGTTCGTGTTGTTTTGTTATTAAATTAAAAACTGTAATTATATGTAGATCATAAGAAGCGTGTTTATTCAATTGTCAGTCTATCAGTACTCACGGTTCTAGACAACGAAGTGACACAATCTCCTATTACTGTGACACACCGAAACTCGAACAGGCGAACATAGTTACGAATAACTTTAAAAATATCCCAGTTTTGGATGGAGATCGTAATCTCTTTCGTAATCCGATAACCCGAATAAAGAGACTTCTAGGCAGGTGAAGTGAACATGGGGGAGAGCAGGGGAAGTGCGATTAATAACACCCATCCCATCCCACTGGGCAACCCAACCTTCGTACTAAAATGACGTAAATAAAATAAGAGCCATTAAAAGCAGAGAAATCGTGGCGTTGCTGCAGTATGACCCAGTAAATTCTTTTTTCTCGAAATTATATATATATATATATTAAAATGTACGTCCAAAGAATGAACGGGACACATTTTTTTATTTGTTGATGGTGGTATTGTTAGTAGACAACACGTCTTTTGTCGTATCTAATTGAAATAAACATGTTTGTTCAGTTGTAGTTGAGCAATTCTGAAGTAATCACAATAATGGTTTTTTCTTTTTTTCCCACAATAATATTTTATTCGAAATAACAAAAGGTTTGAGTGATAACTACCTGGAATATATATAAGTGTGGGAATTGTTCGTACTTATTGTTTGAAAGGAAAAATGTTGTTGTTATCTAAGGGCAGGAAAACTTAGCAGTTGTCATGACAAACCTTTCGTAAAAATTAGATTTAATTTTTTATAAAAAGGTTGAAAATATTTGGCTTTATAATTTTATTAGTATTTTGAAGGACACGAATTTGTACGAAATAAATATTTTTTATATACTAATTTCTACTAGGAGTTTGTAGTTAAGCACAAAGCTACACAATGGACTATCTGTGCTCTTCCCGGCACGGGTATCGAAACCCAGTTTTTAGGGGTGTAAGTCCACAGACATACCGCTTTGCCACTGGGGGGGGGTCTACTAAGAGAGTTGCTAAAAATCTACAATAATAATTACAATTTATACTAGCGGTGTTTTCGGCCGTTAATCCAAGAACACTCGACAAGGCTGGGCCTGTTTTGTGGTATTACCAAACACGACACAAAATTTTCTCACGTAAATCTTCGTGCGTCATGCCTATTCAATAACAAGGCTTTTCAACACAGTTCACCGCACATATACGTGGTAATTTAGGCCTAATAAATAGTACTGTTGAAATGGTTTCTCTTGTAGGTGGATTCTTTAGTATTATTCGATAAAAAAAATCCAGTTTATAAAGGATAGCAGAACGTTACTTGCTGATTTCTTATCTATATATATATATTTGTCTAAACACACAGCCAATAGTCACAGCTTAAACTAACTGACTGAAAGAAATTTGACTTAATCATACACTGATTACTCATTAACTTACAGACTCGCTAATACTGCTTTTTAACTCAATTTATATATCTATTACTCAAAATGTTTTCTAAACTTTGGATAAATATGTAGGCGTTAACTTCACGGCCATCACGTTACGTTAAACGCCCTTCCGATTAAATAACAATACAAATTTAGAAAATGTATTATTTAAAAACAACTTACACCAACACTTTAACATCAAATATTCGATAGTCTACTAAATAACAATTTTAACACACCTCAGTTACCTACTTCAACGATATAATATTACAAAAAACCTCTCATTTAGCAACCTCAAGTACGTAACGTAACCTTAGTTACCAACAGCAAGGATTTAACATTATAAAACCACCTTAGATACCTACTTCAACGATATAATATTTTGTGGTTGGTAACTAAGGTAACTTTATAATGTTAAATCCTTGTTTATAATGTTAAATCCGTTACCTTGGTTACCAACCACAAGGATTTAACATTATAAAGTTACCTTAGTTACCAACCACAACGATATTTTAGCGTCTCCCTCTTCACCAATCAATAGATTAGACACATTTCAGCAACCCCCCTCCCACTTTCGTGGCTCAGCGATAATTCTGTGGTCCCTCACGCCCTAAAAATCGGGTTAGATATCCACGCTATGGGCAGATAGCCCATTTTAATATCTCATCCTCTCAATTAAAGTGAGGAACTATCTCAAGTTATGATGAAAAAATATATTTTTCCTGTTCATTTTAGTAATCAATATATCTTATGTATTCGGATATCATATATATCATAACAGCTACTGCAGGATATTTCTTGTTTTTAAAGGACAAAGTCCGAAAGTTGTGGAAATGATTTTATAACAAGTTAAAACAACTGATAAGTTCACGATGAATTAATTCACAGTGGGTGCTACTGACTTATGACAGTGGGTGCTACCGACTAACTGACTTATAACAGTGGGTGCTACTGACTTATGACAGTGGATACTACTAACTAACTGACTTATGACAGTGGATAGTACTGACTAACTGACTTATGACAGTGGATGCTAATGACTAATTGACTTATGACAGTGGGTGCTACTGACTTATGACAGTGGATACTACTGACTAACTGACTTATGACAGTGGATACTACTGACTAACTGACTCATGACAGTGGATGCTATTGACTAATTGACTTATGACAGTGGGTGTTACTGACTTATAACAGTGGATACTACTGACTAACTAACTTATGACAGTGGATACTACTGACTAACTGACTTATGACAGTGGATGCTATTGACTAATTGACTTATGACAGTGGGTGTTACTGACTAATTGACTTATGACAGTGGGAGCTATTG
>NW_013674422.1:0-6933 GCF_000517525.1 Limulus polyphemus | reverse complement strand
TACAGTTAAAGAAATGTTCAGTAAATGTCTCCATATGTTAATGTTTTGGGACAGCTAGCGTTCTCCATTTATTTATTAATTTGGATAATAACTCGCAAAAGGCGTAGTTTCAAATTTGCTACGGACACGAGTTTAAGCCTAATCCTCATAAATCAACACGCATTAAAGAATTGTTTATTACCCTCGCCCAGCGAGGGTACTGCAATCGGGTCCACATGTCTGTTTCTGCGCGCGTGCCTCGAAAACTAATAGACCGAGGTACACGATGGAAAGTTAATATGGGACTGTCTTCCCCAAATTCAGTCCGGATCCAAATCAGGATCCGGATCACTTTGAATCATTTTTTATAATGGGGAGATAAGGCATGTGATTTGGATTAATAACTCCGTAAAGTGTGATCAGACTTATATCAAATGTCTCCCGGTGTGTCAGCGGGAAGTCTTCGGATTTACAATGCTAAAATCAGGGGTTCGATTCCCCTCGGTGGACACAGAAGATAGCCCGATGTGGCTTTGCTCTAAGAAAAACACATACAAACACACACACTCTCTCCCGTACCAAATTTCATGGCTACTTTGAGGTTGAGACTCCTTACCACATTACAAAATATTATCGTTGTATTATCTCTGGACCTGAGAAGGGTTTTTCTTGAGTTTTCGTAGGTGAGATTTTACGTTATCCAAACAATTTCGAAAAGGAGCGGCGGGGTAAGGTGAATACAAATCTCTCCGATTGCTCCTATTAAATATTGTGCTTAAAATATCAATAAAACTTCAGATTTTGTTGTTATTAATACGTTAAGTTTTTACATATTATTTCTGTTCAAAGATGAAGAAAAATTCAGGTTTCATGTTTTGATTCCCGTATTTCAAGTTTTGTTAAGTATTCAAAAAAATGAAAGTGATACGTATGTATGTATGTATGAATTATTTAAACCAAAACTAGTTGTTACAGATACCCACGCGTGTAACGTTGAATTTGTAGCGTGAAATATTTTCAGCCAAACATCATCAATGGGGCATAGACCCCCATCGATTTTTTTTAACATACTTTTCTGAACTACTTATGTACCAAGTTGTGTTTGTTGGTTAGATATAGTCACAAATAAAAAAATACATTTAATATAACTAATCCATCTAATTATTGCTGGGGCCCCCCTGTGGATTTTTTACAGGGTAATGAGGGATCAACTCTTGTGTTTTGTAATAATAATAATAAAAATATCGTGGGCTTCACAGGTAATAAACGTAAATTAAACCCTAACTAACAAGATAATATTAGTCCTAGGACTACAGCTGAATCCATATAAGGCCTTAGGTGGAGAAGTTTTAATTCAAAGCTCCACCTAGTATATTAAGTTCAGACTAGTTTCTGTTTATTGTCAAGTTCTCTTTCATTACTGACTCTTCCAACGACTCCGGAATAACCAATGTGCACTTACACAGGGCCCCCAGCCTCAGAGGGAGGCCCTCCGACCACCTGGATGAAAACACCTCAACTAAATTCCAGAAATGGGTGTACGTGACAATCACAAGTAGCCTAAATTAACAATACACATCAACGTCATTCACTCATCTATGTTTTACAATGAACACAAGACAATCTATTAGTTTAACTAAAGAGTGGTACAATATTTGAATTAATTATATTTGACATTAAGTTATTACACTAGAGACACAAAATCTATACACTGTAAGTGGTACTTGTGTGTGTGTTCTGCTGAGAAAGGTTTAAGTCTTTGATTATTATTAGCAATAGAGGGAGCTGTTGTGATAGTTACAGGCTGTATATATATATCGTATGGTCAGACTAGCCCACGGAAATGAAAGGGAAATTTGGCAGTGATAGTGAACTGTTCTTTAGCCACCACTTTTGACCACGGTTGTAAAATCATGTTGTATAACACTGAACACTCCTTTTTTGTTTTCTTTTAACATTCCATTGTTCTTTTATTCGGTCATAGAGACACCTAGCGGTCGATCCGATAATAACTGTTTCCACAGTTGGATTTGTTTGTTTTGAAATTAACCACAAAGCTACACATTGGGCTATCTGTTCTCTGCCCACCACGGGTATCGAAACCCGGTTTCTAGCCTTGTAAGTCCGCAGACATGCCGCTGTACCACTGGAGGATTCCACAGTTGGAGAACACTGGTATTGGTAGTTAAAAATTAAAGAGACTGAGCGTCACGATCTTATCTTTAAAAAAATATGTTGACAGTTAAAAAATGCATATTAATCTAACTTACAGGTACACCTTTTTAATTAAACTGATAAGCTGTTTCTTTGTTTTCAATCCGTGTAGAACAGTGAAAGAGAAAACCATGTGAACTTTTTAGGTACTGTACAACTCTATTCCTTGAGGGTGGAAACTTCGGTCAAACATTCTTTATATAACCGTTACAAAATTACAACCAGAAATGAATTATTTTTTCGAAATGTTTTTATATTGTCTAGTTCTTCCTTAGTTTGTTTTGAATTTCGCGCCAAGCTACACGATTTAGCAACATTCTCGCCCTTTCAGCCGTGGGGGCGTTATAATGTTAAGGTCAAATCCACTATTCGTTAGTGAAAGAGTAGCCCAAGAGTTAGCGGTGTGTGGTGATGACTAGCTGCCTTTCCTCTTGTTTTACTGCTAAATTAGGGACGGCTAGCGCAGATAGCCCTCGTGCAGCTTTGCACGAAATTCAAAAAACAAAGAAACAAATCAAAATTAGGGACAGCTAGCCGAGATAGCCATCGTGTAGCTTTGCGCGAAACTCGACAAATAAACAATACCCATGCCAACAAATAATCATTACCATGAAAATGCATGACTCGTGTATTAGTATGCTTACTCATCCATTGTAAACTACCCATTCTTCAGAAGGGAGGACTAGGCCTACAACATGGCGGTTTGAAACGTACTATAACGGAACCGAACACGTGTTTTAAAATTAGTTTTGATAACAAAGAGGAAAAAATAATTTCCTAACGATACGTCACTTGTTGTTGGAGCTATTACAATCACGTATATAGAGAGAAAATGAGACGTTTTTCTTCAGTAAAGTAAGATAACGTATGGAAATTTATCAGTTAGGTGCCAGAGTGGGTTTCTTGTATCAGTTAAAATAGGCACAGAAATACTTAAAGTTTTATTCTGCATCATACTACGTTAATAAACGTCCAATAAAGTTTGCAACAGAGCACCTTCAAGTTTGTTTTTCTCCGGATTGCAGGCTTGACGTATGCTAACCACATGCACGCATGCGTAGATACATATTTCACAAATACCGACATAAGTAAACATACGCACAGTAGTAAAACAAAACGCAGAAGGAAAAGTGGCAATATTCACTGAAAATATCACTACTTTTCATTGCCGTTTCTACCCAATCACACGAGAGAAGAAAAACACGCAGAAAGGAAAAAATTCCATAAACGCATGCGCAGCAGCAACAACGAAGATGCATCAAAGGTGAGTATTAGCACATAAACACAGATCTACATTTCTTTCTATGTTCACGAATGTGCTTTCATGTGTGCAGAAACTTCTCTCCTGATGAGCTCCTACTGTGTACAGAACAGAAACTCTTCTCCTGATGAGCTGCTTAGCTCCTACTGTGTACATAACAGAAACTGCTCTCCTGATGACCTTCTCCGTACAGTCCAGAAACTCCTCTCCTGATGAGCTCCTTCTGTGTACAGAACAGAAATCCTCTCCTGATGAGCTCCTTAGCTCCTTCTGTGTACAGTCCAGAAACTCCTCTCCTGATGAGCTCCTTCTTGTGCAGAAACTCCTCTCCTGATGAGCTGCTCCTTCTGTGTGCAGAAGCTCCTCTCCTGATGAGCTTCTTCTGTGTACAGAAACTCCTCTCCTGATGAGCTCCTTAGCTCCTACTGTGTACATAACAGAAACTCCTCTCCTGATGAGCTTCTCCTTCTGTGTACAGAACAGAAATTCCTCTCCTGATGAGCTCCTTCTTGTGCAGAAACTCCTCTCCTGATGAGCTCCTTCTGTGTACAGAAACTCCTCTCCTGATGAGCTCCTTCTTCAATATATTGAGTTGGTTTTGAAATTCATCTACACTATTATTCTTAAGTGTAAATAGTTTTCTTTCTATATAACTAAAACATACACAATTTTACTGTAACTGATTTATGTATATCTACCTACGCACAACTATTGTGACGTCACCATAAAATGTTAACATAACATTATAACTGCAGCGTTAAAAAAGTATTGTTTAAAGAATAATTTTTCTTTTTTCAATCAATGGTCAAAATTTCAATTTTTTTTTTCCGATTCCTGACACGAAATTCAACATATCATATCAGTGACTTTTAACCTTTAACCTTACAAAGAACTAGAGTTCGTTTATTGACCCGATGAGTAGAAATGTCTCTTTACTTTTCCAACAGATGCGATAAAACCACTATCGTTTCTTCAACACGGGTAGTTTTAATGAAGTAAATGTCGCAGAGTTAACAGGCTTTTTTTTTACCTCGTAATAAGATTTCTTTCAATTGTCTGTTTGTTCTTTAAGCACGAAGCTAAACCATAAGTTATCTGTGCTCTGTGAATGAGTTAAGCCTGTTGATGGGCTCTTGGAAGGAAGTAAAACCTTCTGTTTAAAATAAAACATATTACTAAACAGTACGTTGACTTTGCGATATTTGTTTAACCATAGCTTAGCTTTAAGAAACATGACAAGATCTGAAGACAACACTGCAAGAAGTAATGACTTCAGGAAAATGATGTAAACAAAAGTACTCGTAAAACTATCGTATTAACACATAGTTTCAGTACCTGGAGATCCTTAAACAGACATATAGGTTGAAATAAAACCACACTTAGTAAAAAACAATAGTTTTAATAGATAGTTTCAGTACCGGGAGATCCTTAAACTGACATATAGGTTAAAATAAAACCACACTTGTAAAAAACGATAGTTTTAACACATAGTTTCAGTACCGGGAGATCCTTAAACAGACATATAGGTTAAAACAAAACCACACTTGTAAAAACTACCGTATTAACACATAGTTTCAGTACCGAGAGATCCTTAAACTGACATACAGGTTAAAACAAAACCACAATTGTAAAAACTATCATATTAACACATAGTTTCAGTACCGGGAGATCCTTAAACAGACATATAGGTTAAAACAAAACCACACTTGTAAAAAACGATAGTTTTAATACATAGTTTCAGTACCGGGAGATCCTTAAACTGACATAAAGTTAAATAATTGATGCACACTACAATGTTATTCCTCGTTATCCGAGAGGGCTAGCTAGGCCTAAACATGGAGGCTTGATATCATACTCCATTGGAGCTGGAACAAGGAGGGTAGCAGATGCGTGCGTGTGCTGCAGGTGTGTCACAGCTAAGACCATTTTTACCCCCCTTCCATCCCTCATCTAACTGTAAAAATAAATATCGTAGCTACATTCTTGTGTCATGCTTCTTATTTTTTGTATTACATTTTTTTGCGGATTTTGAGGGTGCTCAGCAGCACGTGCATCAATAAATTTTGGAACCAAACGACATTGTAGACTAAGCCTGATTGCTATAGAAATGACATTGTAAACTAAGCCATTTTAGAAGATCTTTCAAGATTGCATCATCGGATGGGACGTAAGGCTTAACAGAGTCATCAGCTCTAGCCCTTGAGAGACCTCGATGGTTTGTGGTTAAAATATCTTGTCATGTGGTGTAAAAACGCCAGTTAACAATGCGTCACTCATTTAATTACAACAACCCACGTGCAACAAAAGTTTCAAACAAAACAATCCTCATACAAGAATGGTGTTGACGTAATGTGGATGTGAATTTATGGGTGTTCACATTTACTACAATTATCACCCTTTAAAGCCTCAGGCAGGAGGAAAGAATCATTTAACCTAGTAGTTAGTATGTTAATTGAACACCAGGGCAGTAACCGAATTCTGACGTCTCTTTCTACACGTAATGATGTGGCGGAACAGAGAAATCGGATTTATTAGGCTTGCTTATCAAAGACTAGGTCAACATATACAGATGGTCGGGCGTGTCCTAGTAATTAGCATGCCTGACTCTGAATCCAAAGTTTGGTTCCCGCCAAAGATAAGAAGAAAAAAAAAGGGCTCCGTACATTGGTAGCGTGGGTACATCATAAGAGTGACAGTCAATTTCCACTATTCGATGAGAGTGGTCCACGAGTTTGGCGGTGAGTGGTGTTGACTGGCTGCCTTCCCACTAGTATATCACTTCAAAATTAAAGACAGCTAGCGCAGATGGCCTTCGAGTGGGTATAGCAATGGCTTAGTTTACAATGTCGTTTGTATAGCAATGGCTTAGTTTACAATGTTATTTGTATAGCAGTCAGGCTTAGTTTACAATGTAGTTTGTATAGCAATTAGGCTTAGTTTACAATGTCGTTCGTATAGTAATTAGGCTTAAATAAAATCACTAGAAAACTTCTATTCAACATCAACACGTTTCCTATAAACTACAAGTTCACACAGAGGAATGAAAAGAGGGAAAGAAAAGAGTAATAAAGGAATGACGGGAGGATGAAACAGAAGCAGAACCCCAAAAATGGGGGACAGTTCATTACTATATTTTGTTACGAGCTGACTACAGTTCGTTGTTTGTTTTTCATTACCATAACTTGTTCGTGTTAGACCGATAACCTTACAGTTGTTGACTGGTGTTGTATTTAACTAAAACGAAGTGACTGACTGTTGTGTCCCTAAATATTTACAGCATTTATTCAAGTTTTATTGTTTAAGAATAGCCAAAACAATACAAACTTATGTCTGAATACAACTAACTGATGTTTCTAAGAATAGCCAAAACAATACAAACTTATGTCTGAATACAACTAACTGATGTTTCTAAGAATAGCCAAAACAATACAAACTTATGTCTGAATACAACTAAGTGATATTTCCGTTTCCTTCTTGGT
>NW_013674421.1:23518-29289 GCF_000517525.1 Limulus polyphemus | reverse complement strand
TGTCATTATAATAGTGTTAGATAAACACTATCAATACAACTGAGATGTGGTTACAGTTAGAATGTTCGAACAATAAATATGATACTACTTATGGCACTATCAAGACAACTGAGATGTGGTTACAGTTAGAATGTTCGAACAATAAATTTGATACTACTTATGGTACTGTCAAGAATACTGAGATGTTGTTACAGTTAGAATGTTCGAACAATAAATTTGATACTACTTATGGTACTGTCAAGAATACTGAGCTATTGTTTTGTTGTCAAAATGTTGAAGATTGAATTTGATACGAGGATAAAATGAAGTTTTAGCAAGAACTGTAAGTCATTGTTCTATATTCCAAAGATGCCATTAATATATCTGGATCAAGAAGGTGGATTAAGTTGGGATGTGGAACACCACTGATTTAGTGCTTTTTGTTCAAGGATGTGAAGAAAAATAACAGAAATAACAACAGTAGTTCGTGCCCATGATAAGCCCAAAATAATAGAAATAACAACAGTAGTTCGTGCTCATAGCAAGCCACAATTAACATAAATAACAACAGTAGTCCGTGCCCATATCAAGCCCAAGAAAACAGAAATAACAAGAGTAGCACTGTAATAATGACATTTTGGTCTTGCTTAAGATCCTTTAGAACATCCTTATCCAACACTGTTATAATGACATTTTGGTCTTATTTAAAATCCTTTAAAACATCCTTATCTAACACTATTATAATGACATTTTGGTCTTGTTTAAGATCCTTTAGAACATCCTTATCTAACACTATTATAATGACATTTTGGTCTTGTTTAAGATCCTTTAGAACATCCTTACTTAATACTGTTATAATGACATTTTGGTCTTGTTTAAGATCCTTTAGAACATCCACTATCAATACAACTGAGATGTGGTTACAGTTAGAATGTTCGAACAATAAATATGATACTACTTATGGTACTATCAAGAGAACTGAGATGTGGTTACAGTTAGAATGTTCGAACAATAAATATGATACTACTTATGGTACTATCAAGACAACTGAGATGTGGTTACTGTTAGACTGTTCGAACAATAAATTTGATACTACTTATGGCACTATCAATACAACTGAGATGTGGTTACAGGTAGAATGTTCGAACAATAAATATGATACTACTTATGGCTTGATTAATGGACTTGTTGATGTGTTTAGACCAAAGGAAAAAACAACAACATAAAACTACGTTAATTAAGTTGTCTGTATCGAGCAATCGGCCCAGACTTCACTTTAGTTTGTTTCATGTCATTCAAGTCAAATTTTAGATTTAAAAATAAAAATATGTCTCACTGATAGTAAGTCAGTTTATAAACGTTGTGATGAAATTATCAGTCTAGAATTTTCTTATGAGATTATCAGTGAGAATAAGATTTAAAAAACCGAGATAACGAAAAGGATAAATCGAACTCAGCAATGAGACTAAGGTTAAAACAGAGATAATGTAAAAGATAAGCCCAGATTAGTTGTGAGATTAAAGTTCCAGCAGATATAATGAGAAGAATATGCCCAAATTAGAAATGAGACTAAAGTTAGAACAGATACAATGAGAAGGATAGACCTAGATTAGCAGTGAGATTAAGGGTAAAACAGAGATAATGTAAAAGATAAGCCCAGATTAGTTGTGAGATTAAGGTTCCAGCAGACATAATGAGAAGAATATGCCCAAATTAGAAATGAGACTAAAGTTAGAATAGATACAATGAGAAGGATAGACCAAGATTAGCAGTGAGATTAAGGTTAAAACAGAGACAGTGAGAAGGATAAACCCAGATTAGCAGTGAGACTAAAGTTAAAACAGAGATGATGAAAAGGATAAACTCAGATTAGCAGTGAGATTAAGGTTAAAACAGAGACAGTGAGAAGGATAAACCCAGATTAGCAGTGAGACTAAAGTTGAAACAGAAATAACGAAAAGGATAGGTTACGATTAGCAATGAATCTAAGGTTAAAATAAAGATAACGAAAAGGACTGACATAAAAATAAGCAGTTATATAAATACTTATAACTTAGTACAAGCAGAGAGTATCATTTTATCAAATTTAAAATTGATTTTTACATAGCTGCGTGAATTCCATTAAAGCAACATGCATGGAATATCATGATAGCATAACGTGGGCCCGACAGTTTTTACAGGTTTAGAAATAATCTTTAACATTATTTCCAGACAATCTGCTTGTTCATAACTCTTTTTTTAATCACAAAATTTTGTTTGTTTCGTGACCAAACTGTAAATCCGAGAGTTTATGGTTTACGTCCCGTTGCCGTAAAAAAGCACACTCTACACTTTAGGGTTGTGGATGTGTCATGAAAGTAACGGTCGACTCCAACTATTCGATCAGACAAGACTAGCCCATGAATTGATAGTTGATCCTGTAGACTATCTGCGAATTCAGTTTATCAGTTTAAAATCAGGCACAGTTACGTGCAGATAATACGTGTTTAGCTTTGCACGAAAGTTCTGGAACAAAGAAATATCAATTTTAACGAAGTCAAATGTTTTGGGCCAGAGAATATGGATGTACTAAATCAAATAATCCATCTAGAAGGACTTCTATTGTACACGTTCTTCGTTGATATTAATGTCATAAACACGCTTGAGTAAACTAAGGAAGAAAACCAATTTTAAAATGTTGTAAATAAATATAAATGATACTTTTTACAGTTCAGTTAACATTAGCAATCTTCAAACACAATATTCCGTTGGAATTTATAAAAGTTACGATTTCAATTGTTGAGATCGCTTAGATGCAACGGTCTTTGCTAACGCAATTGTAAAATTCACATTTCGTAATCGAACCTTCTTTCTTTTTTTAGATTCCTTGGTGGTTTTGCAGTTAATAGGTATTAATGCCTTACATTCCTGGACGTTGAGAGTTTGTTTGTTGTTGTTTTACTCAGACAAGCTTGCTCAGCTTACCGATGATAATTTTTTAAAGTTTTTATATTTTTTATATTCATCAATATTTGGTTGTAGATGTCAGTTTTTTTTTGCTTACGTTATCTTGTTCACTGCCGAAGGCAAGCAGAAACTAGGGGGGTTTCGGTGGAAAAGGGTCCCCTGGAAAATATGTACAATTAAACTGGACACTTATTTTGGTACAATGAGAACCAGGATATCAAGAAATTTAAAGGTAAAAAATAGCAGTTTAATGACTTAATGTCATGGCCTTCTATTTATTTGTTTTAAATTTTATTTCACTATTCTGACTTTAAATTTTGCTATTAAATTCATTTTAGAATATTTTTCGTTTTATACTGAATTGGAGGGGGGATGGACACAGACCACCTCAGTACTGGAGATTGTGGATCTGGCCACCTTACTGAGGCATTATTTTTTTACCCAGTTTGAATTTCGTAACAAAAACTACATTCTAATTTGTATAGTATATTTCTTTTTTTTTTAGCTGCGACAAAGCGGCTCATATAAGGATTGCGTTTTTTTTTCAAGTACAAACTTTTAGCTCATAGCTCCGTCATTGATTACAATTTTGGACTCAGGAGGTCAAACCATTTCGATCGATGTATTTGACCACGCCCAAGGTCTCATGGGTAAATTTACTGTAATCCTGCCAATAAGAATTTCAAGTACCGCAGCTATTGAGGATTCTCTCTTGTTTCTTATAATATAGGACACTTGTTCCACATTTAGTGTTATTACAGCGTTTCGTGAGAATCTGACTAAAACAGATCTGATAGACTTGTCTGGTTTCTCCGAAAAAAACTTAATGAGGTTCTTGGTTTCTGGTTGGCCCGGCATGGCCAGGTGGTTAGGGCGTTCGACTCGTAATCTGCGGTTCGTGGGTTCGAATCCCCGTCCCACCAAACATGCTCGCCCTTTCAGCCGTGGGGGCGTTATAATGTGACGGTCAATTCCACTATTCGTTGGTACAAGAGTAGCCCAAGAGTTGGCGGTGGGTGGTGATGACTAACTGCCTTCCCTCTAGTCTTACACTGCTAAATTAGGGACGTTAGCGCAGATAGCCCTCGTGTAGCTTTGCGCGAATTTCAAAATAAACAAACAAACAAATCGGTTTCTGGAGTAAAGTGTGAATGATCTAGCAAACAACTAGATTTTCCGGAGATTTTTCTGGAGTTCGAAGTAATATGTTGGTATAAAGCATGTTACGAAGTTCGAATTTGACGCATTGTTTAATTATTTCAGAGTTACAGAGTTTATATATATATTCTATTGAGGTAGACGAAGATTGAAACACGTTTATAGTGAGGTGGGTTATGTGAGAGGAAGTGAAGGCAAACGGGGTTCTTACTGGGTTGTTGAAAATACCCGTGATTCAGTGATTATCTTTGATACTACTTATGGTACTGTCAAGAGAACTGAATTGCTGATTACTATTAGAATGTTCGAACAATAAATATGATACTACTTATGGTACACTGTAGTATTCTAGTATCTCTAAATCATAACAGAAACTGTAAATATCGAGCGACAACGCTGCAAATGGTTGTTTTTATTAACACTAGTTGAAGATGCCGTTGAGGAATGTAAAACTGTATAAAAGACAGTGTGAAATAATGTTGCCCTTCCTTCAAATATGTGTTAAATAATGTTTCCCTTCCTTCTCTTATTTGTTATTAAATACATAATGACGTCATTAGATGTTAATGCTTTGTGGAAGGTAATAATTGACGTATTTAACTGATTAAGTAGTTGTGTCTTTAAATTCAAAGCCCAAAATCTATATTAAAAAAAAAAACTGAAGTGTGCCCTATTTCAGGGTATTTTTACCCCCCCCCCTTCTCGGAGAATATTCATAAAACAAAATACCCATGTACACAGTTTGCAGTTACCATAAAAAATCACGGTAATCAGTCCAGCTACCTTTGGGTGATGGATGCTAACATACAACACACATAGGTAATGGATCATTTTTATAAGATTGTCAGAAAACATGTTGTTGTTGTTTTCTAACTGCATGGTCAAACAAAGGTCTTTCTAGAAGCGTCACTTCAACAGCTAGACATCACAGACATTCTCAGTTTAAAGGCAAAAGAAACTGGAAGCTCTCTCGCTACGAAGTCAATTAACAGGTATTACAACTGCGATATTCAAACATATTATTAAAATCACTTATCAATTAAGTTCCCGTTTACTTAAAACCGAAAGATCTGGATTATCCAACAGTCTGAGTTTTAAGGTTTCTGTTTTGACTCCTCAACCATTTTTCCAACAGTCTGAGTTTTAAGGTTTCTGTTTTCACTTCACAACCATTTTCTCAACAGTCCGAATTTTCAGTCTTCTGTTTTGACTCCTCAACCATTTTCCCAACAGTCTTAGTTTTAAGTCTTTTGTTTTCACTTCACAACCAGTTTCTCAACAGTCTGAGTTTTAAGTCTTCTGTTTTCACTTCACAACCATTTTCCCAATAGTCTGAGTTTTAAGTCTTTTGATTTCACTTCACAAACATTTTCTCAACAGTCTGAGTTTTAAGTATTCTGTTTTCACTTCACAACTATTTTCTCAACAGTCTGAGTTTTAAGTCTTCTGTTTTCACTCCACAACTTTTTTCCCAACAGTCCGAGTTTTAAATCTTATGTCTTCACTGCACAGTCACTTTTCCAACAGTCTGAGTTTTAAGTCTTTTGTTTTCACTTCACAACCATTTCTCAACAGTCTGAGTTTTCAGTCTTCTGTTTTCACTCCACAACTTTTTCCCAACAGTCCGAGTTTTAAATCTTATGTCTTCACTGCACAGTCACTTTTCCAACAGTCTGAGTTTTAAGTCT
>NW_013674421.1:17764-22538 GCF_000517525.1 Limulus polyphemus | reverse complement strand
ACTATTATAATTACATTTTGTGCTTTTTTAAGATCCTTTAAAACATCCTTACTTAATACTGTTATAATGACATTTTGGTCTTGTTTAAGATCCTTTAAAACATCCTTATCTAACACTATTATAATGACATTTTGGTCTTTTTTAAGATTCCTTAGAACATCCTTATCCAACACTGTTATAATGACATTTTGGTCTTGTTTAAGATCCTTTAAAACATCCTTATCTAACACTATTATAATGACATTTTGGTCTTGTTTAAGATCCTTTAGAACATCCGTACTTAATACTATTATAATGACATTTTGGTCTTTTTTTAGGATTCCTTAGAACGATGTTTAATTGTTATCCCGTATGTGATGCCACGAGGTTACTCAGTGCGATTCTTTCGAACACTGCTTATCTAATAAGCCTAATTCTACATAACTTATATTCAGTTTTTGTATTACATTTTGACATGACGACGACATAAGTTGAAATATTGGTATATTAAAGTATTAGATTTTTTATGAAGTTTAAAGTCGTTTCTCTTTTTTTGATCAAATATGTATAAGAATTTACTTTAGTTAGCAGCGAGCACATTGAAAAATCTGGAATCATGCCAAAAACGATTATGTTCAGTGACGTGTAGCAGCTATCCATTTGTAACACTTTCAGACTCTAATATGTATGATTGTTCGCATGGATTTTCTAACCAAGTGGCATATATTAGGCTTTAAAAAAATTGGTAAAACTGCGAAAGGCAGATAGGATCTCTGCGAAGGCGTATTTGGTCTGATGAAAGACCTTATCAAATCGTTACATAGGAAAAAATAAGCGATACTGTAACATATGACAAGAAACTAAGAGAACCTTAAAAACTCAACAGTGACAATTTTCAATACTAGATCCTTACAGAAACTGCTAATATAATTTCTACTGAGAAGACCGAGGCTACCAAGAGATTAAACAAAATAAATAAATAAAACTGATACTCTTAGCTTTTGACCAAAATAATAACAACTAAGATCTGACTGAAAGTACGAAATTCAGACACCGCCAGATGTCATGGCTCCGGTATCAATAGTCACTGTCTTAGGTAATGGCCCTAACTTTGCACTACCAATAAAACTGGAAAATCTAGCAGGTATGGGGATCTTCTCATCCTTAAAATCTTCTTTCAATACCCCCAGGTGAACGAAAAATAAGCAAAGCACCAATAAGAAAATATCCCAAATAGTGACCTTATCACCATCTAGGAAGTTCCACATTCCTTCCAGTGACATTTCACAATGTCAGACACAGTATACAACAGAAAGACCCTATATAGCATCTCCAGTTCTCCATTTAATACTCTGAACATTCAATTTGTGCTTTAAGAAGTGAGACTGTAAAAATTCTGAGTAATTTTCAAAAGGGTTTCTATGAACCTAATTTCTAGCTCACCACGGGGATCAAAACCCGGGTTCTAGCGTTGTAAGTCCGAAAACATACCGCTGTGCCACTGGGTGGGACTTATAGAAGTGATGGTAAGGAAAATCACTGCGATCAACATTAAATGGAAATACATTATTCAGAATGAACTGCAAGAAAGATTAGAAAAAGATCCCAACATAACAATAACGTTCCACAAAGCACACATTCAACGGTAATTGAAATGTACTGGATGTTAGGAATCTCATAGGTAGCCACCACTTCGAAAGAAAAGAAAAAAAGATGGAAACGTGTTGTTCAGTGCAAGACTGCGGAAGTAAAGGAATATATACTAGAAGTCTGCCATGATGACGTGGCAACAACATTTCAAGTGAGGCCTTTGAGAACAGCCTTCTCTTTCTTTCTTTTACTCTCGTCCGCTAACGTTTCTCATAAGAAGCATCTTTTTTTTTTGTTTTCAATCCTAGCTTGAAATATTACCTTGCTTACTTCCCACTCAGCGCTTTTGATTACATTTTAAGGTACCAATAAACATTCCATTGCAACTGCCTTCTGGCGCGTGAAGTAATTAATGCAACCTGGAGTTCAAACTTAGACCAATCACACGCCCCTTTCTTACAGTTGGGAGATTTACGGTCAATTCATCTTTACTTTAGATTTTATTCAGGCAAATGAAAATTCTCCCTGGCATGGCGCTTCATAGCACACGTCTGCAGACAAAGACAACAGCGGTTACTAATAAATTTTTCTCTCCGTTACACAAGCGCCACAGTAGAGAGCGTAACACACGGACACTGTTGTTTTTTAGTAAGTGTTCTCTAATGTCTTGCATGGATGTTTATCAGTTCATACTATGCAATTTACTTGGATACACCTAAACCAATATTCTACACATTAAAACTCGTATTTCTCCTGATAGTATCCTAGAGTAGAGGTTAAGGTTTCTTTTCCGCCATCTTGGTATCGTAAGTACTGTTTTACCATACAAACCCATTTAAACTAATCTTAAAACTACGTTTTGTTATTGATAAAACGTTCAACAACGCTAATTGGTCACCCAAAGTAATTTTGACCAAAACATGAAAATTGGTATCGTAAATACAGTTTTGCCATACAAACCCATTTAAATCAATCTTAAAACTACGTTTTGTCATTGATAAAACGCTCAATGACGCTAACTGGTCACCCAAAGTAATTTTGACCAGAACATGAAAATTGGTATCGTAAATACAGTTTTGCCATACAAACCCATTTAGACAAATCTTAAAACTAAGTTTGTTATTTATAAAACGTTCAACGACACTAACTGGTCACCCAAAGTAATTTTGACCAGAACATGAAAGAGAGCCATTCCACTACAACAAAAATAAAATACGAAACTTTTTATACGTACTTTACGCGTTTCTTAGTCAGAAACCCGACTATAAAGTTGCTTTTAAGTCAGGTGTTACCATATTCATTTTTTGCCGTTATGTTGAAATGGTAATATTAGAATATATATCTATACTCAAAGCATCGTAGCAGTCTCCTAAGCAGAATGATGTTGTAAATTATATTTTTGGTATTTTAATTTAGTTATTTGCTATAAGAGACTCGTCATTTCGATGACGTCAGAGATCAAGTAATTTCGAGTGGTATCTAAAGATAGGAGTAGGAATCAGTTAGTGAGTAATGAATGAGAAGTTAGTGAAGTATTCAGGGAATTTTATCGTGTCTATTAGCAAGTGAGTTATATAAGTTTATTTGTGCATACCACAGTCTCGGAATTTCTGTTGAAACGTTGTTTATGCAGTTACTCCTATAACCTCAGGTGAAAGTAGCCTGTAACAATAAAGAAATAAATTAATTTGTTATCGTTACGTGGGCTGGATGTCAATGTTATTTCTACGAGATAATTTAAAGGAACCTGCCCAACTAAAGAACATATTACAACAACGAATAGCAAATATACCCTAACGTAAACAGTCAGCAGCTTTTTTTATATCGTAATTCTAAAATGTTTCACTTTTATTCTTATGTCTTGTGTTTCTCTCACAGACCGGGCTGACAAACCCCAAACCCTCAAATGCCAGAAAAGGCTTACCACCTGCCTGGATTGTTGCTATTGTAATCAACTGCGTGTTGGTTGCGTTATTCGTTTTATTTTTGTTCTACTGTTACTGCAGTAAAAAAAAGAGTAAGTGAACCTTCCGTTTTCTAAATATTAATCAGTATATCAGTTTTTCCGGTTTGTAGCTTTTTGTATTTTTCACATGCCAGGGTAACTGGATGACGATCCAACGATCTTATTCTGCATCACGTAAAAGACAGTTAGTTAAAAAAAAACACTTACTGCCTCAAATATATCTGTACTGCAGTCCCTTAATAAAGGTTTTTAACCGAAACGTTGGAAATACAAAGTTTATTTCATCTGAAGTCAAAGATCATCCAGTAACTCAAGGATTTAAGTATTTCTGACTAATTTTAGCGAGAATACGGGTTGGTGTCTAGACTTATGTAGGTACAAACTAACTTTAGCCAGAATACGGGTGGTGTCTAGAGTTATTTAGGTACAAACTAACTTTAGCCAGAATACGGGTTGGTGTCTAGAGTTATTTAGGTACAAACTAACTTTAGCCAGAACACGGGTGGTGTCTAGAGTTATTTAGGTACAAACTAATTTTAGCCAGAATACGGGTTGGTGTCTAGACTTATGTAGGTACAAACTAACTTTAGCCAGAATACGGGTGGTGTCTAGAGTTATTTAGGTACAAACTAATTTTAGCCAGAATACGGGTTGGTGTCTAGACTTATGTAGGTACAAACTAACTTTAGCCAGAATACGGGTGGTGTCTAGAGTTATTTAGGTACAAACTAATTTTAGCCAGAATACGGGTGGTGTCTAGAGTTATTTAGGTACAAACTAACTTTAGCCATAATACGGGTGGTGTCTAGACTTATGTAGATACCAACTAATTTTAAACAGAATACGGGTGGTGTCAAGAGTTATTTAGGTACAAACTAACTTTAGCCAGAATATGGGTGGTGTCTATAGTTATATAGGTACAAACTAACTTTAGCCAGAATACAGGTGGTGTCTATTTATGTTGTTACAACTAGTTTTAGCCAAAATACGGGTGTTGTCTAGAGTTATGTAGTTACAAACTAATTTTAGCCAGAATACGGGTGGTGTCTAGAGTTATTTAGGTACAAACTAATTTTAGCCAGAATACGGGTGGTGTCTAGACTTATGTAGATACAAACTAACTTTAGCCAGAATACAGATGGTGTCTATTTATGTTGTTACAACTAGTTTTAGCCAAAATACGGGTTGGTGTCTAGAGTTATGTAGTTACAAACTAATTTTAGCCAGAATACGGGTGGT
>NW_013674421.1:11054-16764 GCF_000517525.1 Limulus polyphemus | reverse complement strand
ACAACTAGTTTTAGCCAAAATACGGGTGTTGTCTAGAGTTATGTAGTTACAAACTAATTTTAGCCAGAATACGGGTGGTGTCTAGAGTTATTTAGGTACAAACTAACTTTAGCCAGAATACGGGTGGTGTCTAGACTTATGTAGATTAAAAATTAATTTTAGCCAGAATACAGGTTGGTGTCTATTTATGTTGTTACAACTAGTTATAGCCAAAATACGGGTTGGTGTATAGAGTTATTTAGGTACAAACTAATTTTAGCCCGAATACGGGTGGTGTCTAAAGGTAATTATCCTTACAAAATTAGGCTAAGAAAGAATCCAAATAATAATTCATTGTGTTTAAAGCCACTGAACATATTTACACTGTAAAAAAAAAAAAAAAAATTGTTCTAAAGCCACGGACACTTATGTTAACCACATAAATGTTAGGCTTAAGGCTTGACAAATGACGATAAGGAAATTGTCATGTCTTGGCATTACCCAAACGCAAGCATCTAGTTTGGTAGCATTATTTAAAGAAATAATGATCTTTTATCTCGTATGGTGTGCCATAACTTATTATTATTATTTTTGGCCTTTGAACGTAGTTCCAGCACATTACTAACTTATGATAATTAGAGACAAGGCAGATGATGTCCGAAATAAAAAATAAAACTACTACCTTATGTTTAATATACTCTCAAATTATATGCAACAGTGTTTTAGCTAAAACAGAAACAAATTTTTATGTGTGTTTCACTTGAGATTAAAAGCTCTTTTTTTATCGCAGAAAAATATCCCCCCTACAAAAAAAAAGTAGGTAGAAGACACTTGTTTTAAATATTTCATGAAAACCCTCTTTACAAACGTGCAAATAAGGTTCATTGTTAACAAAAACAAATAGGTTCAAATTTTACAGGCTGTCTGCATAACCAATGTTGCGTAGTATAATGAGAATGATATGTTGAATTATTAATTATGCTTCACGGTTCTGTTTCTCCACTTCAACTCGAAGGTATTATTTACATTGGATAACTACTGTCTCACTTGCCCAACTCTGAAGTTCAATTTCATGTTTTTATATTATTCTATAAAATGAAAAATTATACACCAACGCAAATCAATTTCCAAGATCACTTGCAACTTTTTATATGATCATTCAGTTTGAAAATATTGTGTAGTAGAAGTTACGTAGATACATTTCTGAGAGTCTGCAACGTTTCATGCAATTATTGACAGTAAAAGA
Source organism: Limulus polyphemus (assembly GCF_000517525.1). Lineage (NCBI taxonomy): Eukaryota > Metazoa > Arthropoda > Merostomata > Xiphosura > Limulidae > Limulus > Limulus polyphemus. The sequence goes on along the minus strand of NW_013674421.1, from coordinate 15,539 downwards.
TTGTGTAGTAGAAGTTACGTAGATACATTTCTCAGAGCCTGCAACGTTTCATGCAATTATTGACAGAAAAAGACTGTGTAGTAAAAGCTAAGTAGATACATTTCTCAGAGCCTGCAACGTTTCATACAATTATTGACAGTAAAAAGAATATTGTGCATTACAAGTAAAGTAAATCAGTTTCCTTAATCATTCGTAAGATTTTTAGAATTTTTCTCTTATATTGATTAAGCACAGTTTCGTAAGGTTTACCATTGCAACTAACCAGTTTCTTTTTACTTAATAAGTTATAGATATTTTTACAACATATACAGCATTAAGTACCCTTCTTTAATATTATAGAGAAACTAGTGATCAAACTGGTGTTTTTGAGAAACGTTTTTTTTCTTCTTTTTAAGTTAAACAATAACATTTTTCTATATGATAATGAAGATTCGATTTTTTAAATTATTTTCACAATATAGCTTTAATTCTTTAGAATCTTCACAAATCTCCGACACTATTGAAAGTCATTTTTCCGGGGGGCCGGGCCCAATGTACACAGGTACAGTAGGAAATCCTCCCATAGGACCAGCGTATGGAGCACGAGATGAAAGACTGTCGTTTGTTGGGGACGTTAACCACTATTCTGCCCCTTTTGGGACCAGGCCTCCATCTTGCATGGATCCTCGCTGTACGTGTAATACCCCCGAATGCTGTTGTGACGATCGTGTGGGATTTGATCTGAACGAGCAAAACAACTATTCATATTATTCTGAATTTGATCCGAACTTGCAAAACAATCATTCGTATGAATCTCCGGACCTTGATCCGAATGTCCAAAACAACCATTCGTATGTTCCCCCGGATTTTGATCCGAATTTCCAAAACAGCCGTCCACCACTCATTCCAAAACAAGTTGAAAAACCACAAAAACAACAAGAGAAACAGCAAGAATTAGAGGAGGATGAAAATCTGGATTTCTTACTACAAGAAGCGATTGAAGAAACTGAAGACGTCAGGGCTGACACAAGAAACAGCTATAAGTAAGTTCACAGTTGTGTGTTCTCTGAAACCTATATAAGATCGTAATATCAATTTAAACTTCTTATTACATATACAACCGTTCAGTGGTCGAGATAAACCTTAAACAATTCCAACGTGAGAAAAATAACATTTAGTTACAGTTTTAAAAAAAAATGTACTGAACCAGCTGTAATATATTACTAAGTTTATAACGATATATGTATATATGTGTGTGTGTGTTATTTTTTAACAACGAATCTCTGAGTCAACCAGACAACGTACGGTAGTTCACCTCCGTGAGGCACATTCGATATTTTCTCAACTATCTTGCAATGTTTTTCACTGTCGCGTGAAGAATACAACGGTGCTTATCAACCACAAAACTGAAAAGAACTAGAGGAAATACAATAATTTTTTTATGATAAATGGAATAATATTTTACTGAAGTCTGTCGGAGATCATGGTGTTATTGTAATACAATATCTATCGAGACTCTTGCGACGCCAGAATTGATTGAGAACTCTAAGGAAAACCAGCAGATTTTCTGTCACGATTGCACAAATCTCGGAATGTCAGAAGCATCAGATTCACAGCAGATATGTATGCGATCGTGACTGGATAACAGAGAAGAAATCAGTGGCTTCCTTTCTCTCCCTCTCCGTCCCCCCACTGGGACAGCGGTAAGTCTACGGATTTACAACGCTAAAATCAAGGGTTCGATTCCTCTCGGTGGACACAGCAGACAGCCCGATGTTACTTTGCTATAAGACAAACACACACACTCTGTCCTCCTTTCTTTGGACAATAAATATTTGAACAAAAAGTTGAAACTGAACCATTAAGTATACCTTTTTCTACTACTTTCTTTGTTAAAGAGTAAGACATTAAAACTTTTTTCTTGTTCTCAAGCGTCTTAAATTATCAAAATTGAAACAGATATTTTTCAAATGTACTAAAAGTTGAAGATAGCGTCGATATGTACTCGAAAAAACACACACAAAAGAATAAACCCGAAATACTGTCGTATTTAAGGAACAAACCGATGTTATTACATTGTGGATAGAAAAAATATCTGTAAGTTTATTTTTGAGATGACGTTACTTCTCACTTCATGCACGCGTAACCAAGGAATCTTGTTAAGCTTCATTAGCGAATACAAGTTAGGCTTAATTGACGTTAAGCCTAGTTTATACTTGTTAATGGGGTGTAACATTTTGCCGACTTATTTATAAATTTGAAAATATTCTTCAGGTTAATGCTGCAATATTTCGTATCTTATCTTAGAAATTTATTTATATCCAGATTGATAAGATTATCATCTCTACAGTCACTAGCAGTACAGTATTAAACTCAATTGATGACTTGGCGCGAAAAGTTAGAAATTTCTCTTAAGTTCTACAGACTAACAAAGCTCATCCAAACTGGGAATACAGACTCCAACTCAAAGTTTTACAACCTATCAAATCTAGTTTACATCTTTGAGTTACTCAACTGATTAAACATATGTATATCTATTTATTGCAATTAAAGTTTCACTTGGGAGATTACATAATTATTAAAAGTTCTAACAAATTCAGGGTATTATTGTACAGAAATATTTCTGGATATGACAGATATTATAGTTGATTACTGTTTCTTTCACTTCCGTGTGATACAGGCTAGAAGTTTTAACAGGAGTTATTGATAAGTAAGTTAAAATTATTAGTAAATTATTGCTGCTATTTGTATTTCTTTTCATGTACGTTCACAAAATCGAGCATTTGTTAACGAAATATTACATATAAACTTCTATCACTGTATCCGTTTTTTTGTGTGTTGCACCTTGGTAGCTTTTGGGTTGTATAACGTTAACATTTGGGGTTTGATCCCCGTGGTAGATACAACACAGATAACCAACTGTGCAGCTTTGCTCTCAGCAACAACCAAATTAACAAACCTTCGGTTTTGATACTGAGCAGAGCAAAGATAGCTCATTATTTAGCTTTGTGTTTAATAACACATAGAATAGAACTGTATAATTATAAAGGTTTCATTTGTTTATAAAATACCGAGCACTAAGTTACCACCACCTCATCTATCAGTTCAGAAGATTATCTAAAATATTAGTGAAATTAACTAGGCTACATTACATGGTTGTCTAGATATCCACCATCTTTGAAAGTGACACATTAGTTTCAGATAATTTGAAATTTTAATTTGCTAATGGAGACTTTAGCAAAACAAACACTAAATCGTTTTAAATGTGTTTATCTTTTGAGATCTAGCTGAACGTAATCTGCCTTGTTTGTTCCTTAATCACTGTTGTCGTGCTTCTAGGATCTCTTCTCCAAGCAACACTAATCTGTCTGACCTTCCTGGAGCTATAGGAGATGAAGGTGACAACGTGATTGGCGAGAGTAAGATTTATCTATTTTCATTTCTATTAGTTTTAGTTTAGTTAGAGTAACTTCCGGTCGTGAATGAATATTGAAATGGAAAAATTATCAAGTTAGGAAAAGGAGTAAAACCCCATTACCTAGTGCATCCTACAAGTTGGAAAAGGAGTAAAACCCCATTACCTAGTGCATCCTACAAGTTGGGAAAAGGAGTAAAACCCCATTACCTAGTGCATCCTACAAGATGGGAAAAGGAGTAAAACCCCATTACCTAGTGCATCCTACAAGATGGGAAAAGGAGTAAAACCCTATTACCTAGTGCATCCTACAAGATGGGAAAAGGAGTAAAACCCTATTACTTAATGTATCCTACTAGATGGACTAAGGAGTAAAACATAAGACCACATTACTTAATGTATCCTACTAGATGGACTAAGGAGTAAAACATAAGACCACATTACTTAATGTATCCTACTAGATGGACTAAGGAGTAAAACATAAGACCACATTACTTAATGTATCCTAAATTTGGGGAGAAGAGAAAAAAAAACATTACTTCTCTTGTTTTCAAGTTTGGAAAAAAGGACTAAACCATTTACTTAGTGTATTCTTAGATTTTTTATGACCATGTGGTATAGATCTATTATATTCTTAGAAGTAAAAATATAAGGTTCGATCCCCGCTGAACATGTCCAGCATTATCAGCTGCGACAGACGAGTTACTTATTCGATTAAGAGAAGACGCATGCTGCTGGTTGGTCTTTCCCCTGCTGATCAATAGTTCTAACATAGGGATAGCTGAGTCTGAAATAAAACGGTCTCTGATTCGATAATTTAGTTTACGTGACACAGGGGTTGCCGTTCTTATAGAAATCATCGAATTTCTAAAAACAAAAATAATCAAAACGTAATGACAGGCTGAAATATATTTTTTTAGTTTTTATCCCCACACCCCCCGGTGTTTACAGCAGTGAGTGTGGGGGCTTATAACACTAAAAATCGAGTTTTTTTTTACTCCCACACCCCCCCGGTGTTTACAGCAGTGAGTGTGGGGGCTTATAACACTAAAAATCGAGTTTTTTTTTACTCCCACACCCCCCCGGTGTTT
>NW_013674421.1:4398-10115 GCF_000517525.1 Limulus polyphemus | reverse complement strand
CAGGCTGAAATATATTTTTTTTAGTTTTTATTCCCACACCCCCCGGTGTTTACAGCAGTGAGTGTGGGGGCTTATAACACTAAGAATCGAGTTTTTTTACTTGCGGTGAAAAGAGTAAAACTATTCAATTCTGTAGCTATGCACTTAACAACAAGTAAAAAAAAAAAGATATTCAAAGTGGTTTTAAATTTCAAAACTTGGCAATTTCACCATAAGTACTTGCAACGCTCCTTGTTTGTTTGTATATCTCGTCCTTAGTTGTTTCTATTCCATGTTTCATTTTCTTTGAGTCATTCTTATAAATAATCACAAGACAATTTACGAACGAGGCCAGTTAATAGAACTCTGGTAAAGAAAATTTTTTTTATAAAAATATGTTTCTTCACGTCACATGTTCTGAAAGAAATGTTTTACACGAGGGCTATCTTCGCTAGCCGTCCCTAATTTAGCAATGTGAGACTAGATGGAAGGCAGCTAGTCGTCACCACCCACCGCCAACTCTTGGGCTACTCTCTTACCAACTGATAGTGGGATTGAGCGTCACATTATAACGCCCCCACGGCTGAAAGGGCAAGCATGTTTGGTGGGACGGGGATTCGAACCCGCAACCTGCAGATTGCGAGTCGACCTCCCTAACCACCTGGCCATGCCGGGCCAAACTAAAGAAATACTGACCTATTTTAGAAACAAAAAATGTAGAGTTAGAGCTCAAAAGAAATACGTTTAATCACATGTTCGAGGTGATGTTACCCTTTGAACTCGACCCCTCAGTGGCTCAACAGTAAGCCTGCGTACTTTTATCGCTAAAAATCGGGTTTCTGGTGGTCAGTGTACAAATAGTTCATTGTCTAGCTTTGTGCTTAACACCCAACCAACCCATTGAATCACCAGTTTTCATATTTAATGGTGAAAATGGTAAAACTAGGGGACACAAATATAAGCCCCCCCCCAGTGGCACAGCGGTATGTCTGCGGACTTACAACGCTAGAATCCTGGTTTCGATACCCGTGGTGGGCAGAGCACAGATAGCCCATTGTGTAGCTTTGTGCTTAATTAAAAACAAACAAACACAAATATAAATTTTGGCATGGTTGGAGCCATCTTCAGCTAAGATAGCTATAATCTTCTATCAGCGTGGTCGACCGCTGGAACGGATTGTCTTCGGATGTGGTGGGTGCAGTTAATTTAAGGAAGTTTAAGTGAAAGCTTGATGAATATTTGAATGATAAGGGCTGACTTTGAGGTGTCTTTTTTAAGGGTTTAGTTTAAGTTAGTGGATAGAACAGCCTAGATGGACTAATAGGTCCCGTGCTGCCCTTTAATGTTATGTTATAGATAATCATAATTTAATGATTATTAAAATGTTGCTCAAACGACCAATCAGATCATCTATTACCTAATGATAACCCGAATTACGATCTGTTTAATGCCAATAGCGACCAATCAGATCATCTATTACCTAATGATAACCCGAATTACGATCTGTTTAATGCCAATAGCGACCAATCAGATCATCTATTACCTAATGATAACCCGATACTATGGATCGAGTTACGATCTGTTTAATGCCACTAGCGACCAATGAAAACGCTAGGATTTCCTAAAAACCTTGAAATGTGTTTTGAATTAAATGCTATTGGCATTAAACAGATCGTAATTCGGGTTATTATTAGGTAATAGATGATCTGATTGGTCACTAGTGGCATTAAACATATGATAATTCGATCCATAGTATCGGGTTATCATTAGGTAATAGATGATCTGATTGGTCACTAGTAGCATTAATCAGGTCGTAATTCGGGTTATCAATACCTTGTATACCTCGAACGTAACAACACGGCGACAACAAAATGCGTCAGCGTGACAAGCTATAACGCCTGTTTAATGTTTAGTAGGGAACCTACTGAACTGAATAATTAGTTTAAAAATACAATAACATTAACTTTTGCAGTAGGTAAATTCTGATTTTAATTATTACACCGTTTCGACTCATATCATCGTGTCATCATTAGATCATCTATTACTTAATGATAACCCGATACAATGGATCGAATTACGATCTGTTTAATGATACTAGTGACCAATCTGATCATCTATTACCTAATGATAACCCGAATTACGATCTGTTTAATGCCACTAGTGACCAATCAGATCATCTATTACCTGAAGCTAAAATCCGAAATAATGTTAGTCCGAAACTTTGTAATATGAATGAACTTGTCTCAGTACTGGAAATATTTGCTAAAATAAAACCACATTATTTAGGTGTACTGGATAATGTAAACGTTGCTGATAAGCTTAGGTGTATTCGTTATTTAATGCGTGCTTTTATTTACATTTTAAACCCTAATATGTTCCAGATGCTAAAACGGAAGAAGAGGATGAAGAACGGAACAAAAAGAAATATTTAGTTTATTTGATGCTTGATGAAGAAGGGTCGCGAGAGTGCATAGGTCACGTGTGGCTGCCACGTAATAATCCAGTAACCTTGACACAAGTACGTAACTACTTGGCTCAAGCAGCGCCCTCTGTGAAAGAAGTGACTCAACACAAGTATAACTTTATCAACGAGAGTTTCCGAGAGATTACTTTCCAAGAAGGAGCTCTTCTTGTGGACAGAATATATCCTTCCCAAGGGATAAATATTCAATTGGTTAAGAAAGGTAAAGCTAACTCTAGTTACGGTGGCGCTGGTACATACATTTCATTGTAACTACAGTATTAGGCATCTTATCCAAGTCTGAGCACTGACCTGCCTTATTAAATTTCAAAATCAATGCTGTTTGGGTACATCAAGAGTCTAGCCCTCGTGTTAAGAATTAAAAAATCAACCATCGTTTGACTTTATCAGTTTCTAATATCACAAAACTAGTATCTAGATGGCGCTGTTAAAACACATCAAAAGACGAGCCCCAGAGTTATTCCCTCCATGTTAATAATACCAAAATTGGAAAGCTTTCATTTAGCTTTATGTATTTTTAATATCATAAAACTAGCGTCTAGATGGCGCTGTTAGAAAACACTAAGAGAGATCGGACGAGAAAGATATCGCAAAATTTTCTTCACAGGAATATCTTTGACAGGACTGCATTGTGATGGTCTCTCTTTGTCTGTAATATAAAGATTATTATTCAGTTGTAAGAAAAAAGTATTCTCTGATGCAGCAGTTCCCAAAGTTTAGTAACCCTAGATCCTAGGCCCCCTTTTAATTAAAAATTTTTTCACGGTCCCCAGACCTAAAAAAAAAGAAGAAAGATTCCGTGTAGATAAAAAGCCGTATTTCATAATTAAATGATGCCCCTCAGTGGCACAGCGGTATGTCTGCGGACTTGCAACGCTAAAAACCGGGTTTCGATACCCGTGGTGGGCAGAGCACCGATAACCCTTGTGTAGCTTTGTGCATAATTAAAAACAAACAACAATTAAATGTTTTAATTCACATAACCTTTATTTTACGAAAAATATCTTTCATTCTTTAAATCATATTTTTTTGTAATGCTGTTATGAAATTTTGGGCATGACTTGCTGACCCCTTGGGGTCCGCGGATTCCAGTTTGAGAAACTCTGCTCTAATGAATGCGATTTATGATATTCAAAGCATACTAGCATAAACTATTAGAATTGAAATAACGTACAAACTCTTGTACCAATATATATATGCAAATGTTTAACATTTACTGCAACCTTTAAAGTATTATAATGCATATATAAATATCGTTTAGAAGAATATTTCGTCTCTCATCGTCCTGCCCAACTGACGATTTCTGGTATATAATGAATGGCTCCTTGAGCAGTGACTTGTGGGAGACAAAAATAGATCTGGATTTTGAATCCGAAATGGAAAAATGAATAAGATTGAAAACAAAACCAAAACCAAAAAACATTTATAGTTTACATGATTGGTATCACAAATTTTAGGCCTATCAGATATTTACGTGTTCCGTTTTTAATTCGGTTATTTGTGATAATGTTTTGAAAATAAATAACTTGTACGATTCTAATGGAAGGTTGAGAGTGAGAGGTACTCATAACGCGGTCCTATTAGGGATGTTCCTGTAAGAGAAGTTTCGCGAGACGACTTCTACTTAGTGTTTATCGCCACGAGTTAAATGTTCAAGATTTGAAAGCCTTTATGCCTTATGTTTTCTTAAATTTATTCTTTGGAGCCAAAGTTTAGTCCACTACTCGGTCTAGTGTAATATATATTTAGAATAAAAAGGAGGCCTTATTATATATAAAGTAAGTAGATAAACCAACTTACTGTAGAAACCACGTGTATATATATATCTTGTTAATCTAAGGAAAATACGTACCTTTAAAAGAACTTTTACAGGAGCCAGACCAGCATCTTTTGGCACTGAGCCAAGTAGGGTCAGTCGGGGGGGGGGGGGGGGTCATTCCGGAAACTGGTGATTTAGGGTTATTTATTTATTTATTAAATATTAATGAAACTATGACGTGATGAAATCTATATGGATTATGCTATGGTGGTACCGTACTGGGTATTGTACCATCCTTCTTATATTTATTCTTCGTCGCAGAAATAGCATTTTAAATTTGAGAATCGCGAGGGAAATCATCTTGTAATGTATCGTGCACCCGAGTCAAATTTCACACTGCGTCTTGGGACTTTACTGTGCCGTTAGTTTCACAAAATATTGAAACTAACGATTTCTTATCCATGATTCAAATCACCCTTTTTGTAGATAACGATACTGTTGTGCCCTTTTTATATGTCTCGCTGTCAATCAAGTAATGAAATGACGAATCTCCGATTGTGATGTCTTTCTTCTCTCATTCGACTTGGACCCACAGTTTACAGCGAAACTAAAATCGAACCCGGTATTTGTAACGACTACAGCTAAACAAATGTACTTGTTTTACGTTCCTATTTATAAAGGTTAGAAGGCACTATGTTATCAGTTAGATACATTCATTATTAATGATATTTTTGGTTGTAATCTCAGTAATATCTCGAGTTAGCTTCTTCTGTTCAATTTCAAGGACTAGTCAGGATAATTAAAATTGAGATGAATTTAGATCATAATACAAGTTATGTTCTACACTAGTTGGAGTACCCGTCTCCTGGACGGAAGTTATATAAATTCATGATTAATGAAAGGTTATCTTAGGACATGAAAAGTTGCTTCCCTTGTATGTAATTGTAAAAAAAAATGGAAAAACATCCATAAAAACTACAAAACACAAAATGCAAAACTGAAAATTTTTATGTACCCCTACATGGACCTACTGAATCTCCATATCAAATTTGGTGAAGATCCATCAACAGGGGGCGAAGTAGTGATAAAAAACGCCCGTAAAAAACTGCAAAACTGAAAATTTGTATGTGCCCCCATATGGACCTATTGAACCTCCATACCCATTTTGGTGAATATTCATCCACACCCTGCAAAGTAGTTACATGGACACACAAAAAACAGTACTATTATATTTATATAGATACTCCTAACCAGTCAAAGGCCGTACAGTGTTTAAGATAAGTAAATCTTGTTACATACTTTTGTTAAAAGGCCTAGTAAGGACGTTAAAGTAGTGTCTGTATTTGAAAATGTAGCATGTCATATAATGTCTAAGCTGTGCTTGAGGATACACCATCACACCTTAAAACTAGTTAAAGGCCGAGCGGGACTTGAAAATTTATCATATTAGTTTAGGCCTAGTAAGGCTGAACAATGCTTGAAAATTTAGCATATCAG
>NW_013674421.1:1802-3447 GCF_000517525.1 Limulus polyphemus | reverse complement strand
TTCACAGAAACTAGTTTATATACATACCAATCAATGTGTAATTCACAGAGACTAGTTTATATACATACCAATCAATCTGTAATTCACAGAGACTAGTTCACATACATACCAATCAATCTGTTATTCACAGACACTAGTTTACATACATACCGATCAATTGGTAATTCACAGAGACTAGTTTACATACATACCAATCAATCTGTAATTCAAATAGATCAGTTTACCTACATACCAATCAATCTGTAATTCAAAGAGACCAGTTTACATGCATGCCAATCAATCTGTAATTCACAGAAATTAGTTTACATACATACCAATCAATCTGTTATTCACAGAAACTAGTTTACATACATACCAATCAATCTGTAATTCACAGACACTAGTTTACATACATATTAATCAATCTGTAATTCACAGATGCTAGTTTACATACATACCAATCAATCTGTAATTCACAGACTAGTTTACATACATACCAATCAATCTGTAATTCACAGACTAGTTTACATACATACCAATCAATCTGTAATTTGCAGATGCTAGTTTACATACATACCAATCAATCTGTAATTCACAGATGCTAGTTTACATACATACCAATCAATCTGTAATTCACAGAGACTAGTTTACATACATACCAATCAATCTGTAATTCACAGATGCTAGTTTACATACATACCAATCAATCTGTAATTCACAGAGACTAGTTTACATACATACCAATCAATCTGTAATTCACAGACTAGTTTACATACATACCAATCAATCTGTAATTCACAGAGACTAGTTTATATACATACCAATTCATCATACATTCACTGTTTAAGATAAAGTTTAAAATATGTCGAACTTTAGTGTGCTTATTTGCTGTTCGTTTGAGGGAGAGAGAAGATTTTTAAAAAACAATGTAAGAAACAATTTCACCCGTTATGTAGCACGAAGTTTAAAACTGAGCAGTAAAGACTGACACTGCATCAAACTGTCTCCAGGTAATTTACTGCGACAATTTTCACCTTGACATCTCTCACGTTTTTTTTTTGTTCTGAATTCGATTATCTGCTGTGCGTTTAGGCCTAATTCGTCGCCAAACAACAGATTAACTTAATTTGGATACATTCTCGTTAATGTTCAAATCACGAAAGGAGGGAAGTGAGGGAAGAAAGATATTATTTTATTTTAAACGTGGCATGTATTTTGTTTCAAAGGAAACACTCACTGATTTCTCTCAACAGGGATGTCCGGGGATATTGATACTTCCTTCCGCCCCACTCGAGGTAATTCTACACGGCACCACTGAAAGATATTTTTGTGCTGTTTGGAGTAAGATTTCAAACACTTAGAGGAGTTTATGGTGTATATCAGGAATAGAGGACTTAACCATTTTTAACCAGTGTAAAAGATAATATTAATAAGTTTGGTAAGTTAAATATGTGTAAGAGTCGCGCAGAATGAATGTTTGTTTTCAGGCGGTTTTCGACAACCACTCTTAACGACTGTTATTCAAGATGGCGGGGATCTATAAATTTATGACGAATTTAGTTTTTTCCCTATTCAAGATGGCGGGGATCTATAAATCCATGACGAATTTAGTTTTTTCCCTATTCAAGATGGCGGGGATCTATAAATCCATGACGAATTTAGTTTT
>NW_013674421.1:0-1633 GCF_000517525.1 Limulus polyphemus | reverse complement strand
GACAAATTAACAACAACATGCGTACAATGTATAAACATAAAAAAATGATTTTGGAATAGTTAATTCATTTATGAAAATATCTCAACCTGACAGAAAATAGCCAAGATTTGTTCTGAACAACTATTTTTATTAACCCAATAACAATTAAGTATTTATATTTTGAATTTATAGCAAAGCAATTAAAGCTCTCTCTCTCTCTTTCCGAATCGGGATTTAGGTCGTTTTTACGACCTGGGAGGGTCAGGTTCAGGTAGACCTTTTCCTCCCTTCTTTACTGTTGTTATATTTTTCTTGGGTTCAGGTTTTTTTGTTTTTTTTGGTTGTCTGGTTTTCAGGGCCATGTCCGTTTTATGTTTTCAAGTGTGTTTATGTGTGTAGCCTTATTCTTGGGTGTTTATGTTCTGTGAATCTATAGTAGGAGTAGTAAATGTGGTAATAAGGGTAGTAGTTGTTGTGCTGCTATTTTTGTGATTAGTGTAAATGCATCCTCTTCGTTTTGGGGGCTGTTATATTTTTCTTGGAATATTCTAAATGTGTTTTCGAGTGCCTCTACTATTTTGTTTGAGAATTCCTGTATTTGAGTAGGTATTGGTTGAGGTGTTTTCATTTGTTCTGTTGTTTCTTTAGTTTGAGTGTTGATTTTTACTTCCTGTGCTTGTGTTGTTGTTTCCGTTCGGGTGTGGGTTTTTAATGCTTGTGTGAATGTCTGTGCAGTAGATTGTTTGTTTGTATTGGCATTTTGTTGAGGGTTTGGTGTTGGTAGTAATGGTGTTTTTCTTTGTGTGCTGTTTACTTCATAATTTTGAGCTTGTGTGTGTGTATGTTGTTTTGTATATTGATTATTCTTGTTTTAATAGTTTTATATTTCTGGCATCCTTTATAGTTTGCCGTGTGTTGTTGTTGGCAGTTGCAACAGTATGGCTGTGGGTTAAAGCTATAAACCGTTGTTCCTAATTTTAAACTACTGACCAGAGGGAAGATAGCCAATCAGAAGCACTCCATCACCCACTACCCACGTTAAGGGACTGACTGTTACTCTTATAACGCTCTTATAGCTTAAAATGCGGAGAATAATTTGTGGTATCTCACAGATTCGAACCCAGTGCTCTTATTATGGGGCCAATCCGCGCCACAAGTAAATAAGTTGAGAATAAAATTAATTTTAATATCAAACCATAAATTTGTATTACTATTAGCAAGATAATATTAGTTCCATATAGTGTGTCGTATAAGCTGTGGTACGACACATGGAAAGTTTATATTCTTAAAGAAAGGGCTGTTACAAAGTTTAATAATGACATGGCAACGTAATTTGAAGCAAGAGTTTTCCCTAAAGCATATTACAGCTTTGATACCACACAACACCACACTAGTAAGCACTTTGGGTTAGCCCTAAAATAATAATCTTGTTAATAGTAAGGTCAGTTGCTGTGTTTTATAAGCACTTTGTATTAGCCATAAACTAATAATCCTGTTAATGGCTGGAGACGGCTTGAGTGGGTAATGAAGAAAAACTTTAATACAACAGCAAATGTACAACGTTTCGACAAGGTTTTGTCATCATCAGGTACCAAGTGGGTTCCTCGTCATCGAATTTTAATAATCCTGTTGTTTTATAAGCGCTTTGTGTTAG
>NW_013674420.1:24978-26816 GCF_000517525.1 Limulus polyphemus | reverse complement strand
ATTTTTAAAGCCCTACTTTTCTTTAACTTTTCTTGAGAAATATAGTATAATCCAAGATATCCGAAATTTTCTTATCAAACCAATGGATAAATATAAGGAATTTTGATCAAAGGAGTTCCATTTTGAAAAGCGAACAACAAGTGTTTCTTTCTACTGAAATATCAGGAAAATCTAATTTTTGATCAATTTTGTAAAATTTCAAAGGCTATAGCTTTGGTAGATTTGCCTAAAAAATCACTTTTTTTTAACGGTGATAAATGTGCGTATTTTATATAAAAAATGACGGTATAATACCGGTCAGTGTTTATTTAGTAGAAAAATTCGAAATTCACACAATTTATTTTAAGAAAGAACATTACCTTGTTTCAGAAGTTAAAAAAAAGAACTTTATCTTACACAGAGTCAAAACAATCGAAAAGGTGGATTTAATTTCGAAAGAAGACGTAATGGTCTTTTAGATTTAGTTATTTTAATTTAATATTTTCATTTTTAAAGTCCTAATTTTCTTTATCTTTTCTTGAGAAATACAGTAAAATCCAAGACATCCGAAATTTTATTATCAAACCAAGGGATAAATATTTGGAATTTTGATCAAAGGAGTTCCAATTTGAAAAGCGAACAACATGTGTTTCTGTCTACTTCAATATCAGGAAAATCTAATTTTTGGTCCATTTTGGAAAATTTCAAAGCCTTCGTAGTTTGGCCGAAAAAATCACTTTTTTGAAACAGAGAAAAAATTTGCGTATTTTAAATCGAAATTGAAGGTACAATATCGGTCAATGTTTATTTAGTAGAAAAACTCGAAATTCACACATTATATTTTAAAAAAAGAACATTACGTCGTTTCTAAAATTAAAAATAAAACTTTTTCGTACACAGAGTCAAAACAATCGAAAAGGTGGATTTTATTTGGAAAGAAAACGTAATGGTCTTTTAGATTTAGTTATTTCAATTCAATAATTTTATTTTTAAAGCCGTAATTTTCTTTACCTTTTCTTGAGAAATACAGTAAAATCCAAGATGTCCGAAATTCTCTTATCAAAACAATGAATAAATATTAGGAATTTTGATCAAAGGAGTTCCATTTTGAAAAGCGAACAACAAGTGTTTTTTCTACTGCAATATCAGGAAAATCTCATTTTTGGTCATATTTTGGAAAATTTCAAAGGCTATATGGTAGTTTCGCCGAAAAAATCATTGTTTGAAACGGTGATAAATGTGCGTATTTTAAATCAAAATTGACGGTATAATACCGGTCAGTGTTTATTTCGTAGAAAAACACGAAATTCACACAATATATTTTTAAGGAAGAACATTACGTCGTTTCTAAAGTAAAACTACAACTTTTTCTTACACAGAGTAAAAACAATCGAAAAGGAGAATTTAATTTGGAAAGACGACATAATGGTCTTTTAGATTTAGTTATTTCATTTCAATAATTTTATTTTTAAAGCCCTAATTTTCTTTACCTTTTCTTTAGAAATACAGTAAAATCCAAGATGTCCAAAATTTTCTTATCAAACCAAGGGATAAATATTAGGAATTTTGATCAAAGGAGTTCCATTTTGAAAAGCGAACAACAAGTGTTTCTTTCAACTGCAATATCAGAAAAATCTAATTTTTGGTCAACTTTGGAAAAGTTACAACGAAAAAAATCACTTTTTTGAAAAGGTGATAAATGTGCGTATTTTAAATCAAAATTGACGGTATAATACCGATCATTGTTTATTTCGTAGAAAAACACGAAATTCACACAATATATTTTTAAGGAAGAACATTACTTCGTTTCTAAAGTTAAAAAAACTTTTTCTTACACAGAGTAAAAACAATCGAAAAGG
>NW_013674420.1:23248-24669 GCF_000517525.1 Limulus polyphemus | reverse complement strand
CAGCTCCAGACAATGAAAAGCCCCTTCCAGACCCTGCAGCTAAACCCTAATGCAGACATCTTCAGTCCTGTTAGAAGTCACATCCCAGATATGAATTTCAGTAATAGGAGTGATCCAGTGCGAAGGAAGCCATAGGAATTCGATGGGAAGGCACCGTGGGAAGCATATAGAGCACAGTTTGAGTTACTGGCAGAGATGAACGGATGGACAGAAGAGCAGAAAGCAGTATATCTGGCAACGAGCTTGAAGGGACAACCACTGGAAATACTTGGACAGTTGACAGCAGCCGACAGACACGATTATAGAACACTGGTGTCGGCTCTAGAACTCAGGTACGGAACCCAAAACCAGTCAGAAGTCTACAGGGCCAGGTTCAGGACGAGAGTCCGTGCTAAAGGGGAGAGCCTGCAAGGACTTGGAGAGCATGGCACACAAGGCCTACCCAACTGCACCACCCGATCTCCTCAAGTTGTTGCTGAAGGATCAGTTCGTAGATGCCTTGGACAGTCCACAACTTAAGATACAAGTGAAGCAAGCACACCCCTCCACCATGCATGATGCAATGGCCAGTGCTCTCGAATTTTAATCCTACGGAGGTACCGAGGTTGGTACAGTCATCTGGAATCCAGGCCAGAAAAGGTCTGCTTTCAGAGAGGTTTGAGGGACTTTGCTGGCACTGTAATAAACCTGGGCACAAGAGAGCTCAGTGTTGGAAACTTCAACACAGGGGAGGTGCCAGAGCAGGAAAGGCTGGTATCCAGAAAAGTTGTTGGAACTGTGGAAAGCACGGACATTTGAGGAGCCAGTGTAGGAGGAATATTACCAACAAGTCGGCCTCAAGGAGACCAGTAGTGGTTGGTGTTGAGCAACGCCCATCAACCCCCATCTTGAAAGTCCCAACAGCTAGGTGTAAAATGCGAAGCACACACAGTGTCTATGTGACAGGAAAGCTGGATGGCCAAAGGTGCAACTTTGTCATTGACTCTGCGTCTCAACAAACCCTTGTGAGCATCAAGGCGTTAAATCACGAAGGAGTACCAGAAGCCATAAAGAAGCTTTGTGGTGTGACAGGACATTCTACAAGATTGTGGGGACCAGTGTGGGTGACTATTGAGCTCATGGGTATAAAGAACAGACAGAATGTATACTTGGCTGATATGGAAGACGAATGCATATTAGGATTGGACTATCTACTACCAAGGAAGTTTGTAATTGATTTTGATAAAATGACGATTGGAAACAACAAAGGCCAGACTCCAGTAAGTGTTGCTACATCCGTTGATCTGCATGTCACAGCACTTAAATCAACTATAATATCCCCCTATGTCAGAGAAGATAATTTGGGGTAGAATAAAAGAACATCCCCATGGAAGCCCAATGCTTGTAGATGCAGTGGAAGACCCATCCAGATCAGCGGATTT
>NW_013674420.1:21668-22469 GCF_000517525.1 Limulus polyphemus | reverse complement strand
GTTGGGCACAATGGGACCAGTTGAGGGTATTCTTCTCCGGAGATGGGAAACTGCAGATGGGAAAGTGACGACCTGGCAAGCGGTTATACCGAGGAAGTTACAGGAAGTTATGTTGCGTCAATCCCATGATATTGTAACAGGAGGACATCTCGGAGTTAAGAAAACATTGAGTCACCTACGACACAGATTTTACTGGATAGGTATGAGACAAGATGTGGAAGAATGGTGCAGAACATGCAGTACATGTTGTGCTAAAAGGGGACCCAAGCATAAGGACGTGCGCCAATGAAGTTATATCAAGTTGGTGCACCAATGGAAAGAGTAGCCGTCAACATTGCTGGTCCTCTGCCCCAAACTCATGCTGGAAACAAGTATATTTGTGTGGTGATGGATTATTTCACCAAGTGGCCGGAGGCATATGCGATACCAAATCAGGAAGCTACAACTGTAGCTTCGGCTATTTGTGACTTCTTCTTCAGGTTTGGTATGCCATATGAACTGCATTCAGATCAAGGCCGTAACTTTGAATCAGCTGTGTTCCAAGAATGCTGCAAGTTGTTTGGCACCCGAAAGACCAGGACAACGCCACTGCACCCACAGTCTGATGGGATGGTAGAAAAGTACAACTGGACACGGGGAAAGGATTTGGCAAAGTTTTGTAATAGCCGCCAAGATGACTGGGATGTCTTACTCCCTCCACTGTTGATGGCCTATAGGACAGCAGAGCATGAAAAGCAAAGTTGATGTTTGGTCGGGAACTTCGGTTGCCAGTAGATCTATTAACAGGACGCCCACCTTATG
>NW_013674420.1:0-21192 GCF_000517525.1 Limulus polyphemus | reverse complement strand
TTGAAGAACTTGTAGCAATCCGCCACAATTTAATTCTTCGTATTGTTATCTGACACTGGGCAGCTTGGAATGGTCTATTCTTTCATTGGGGTGTGTGTCTATGAGCCAGACTAGTTTCGGAGAATTCCACTCCTCATCAGTGACTCATAGACACACACCCCAATGAAAGAATAGACCATTCCAAGCTTTAACTTGTTGTTAAACAAATGTTTAAACAACTCTACTTATTCAATTAAGCTGTTAATTATTTGTTCATGAATTTGAACTCGTAATAAGCAAAATCCCCAAATTAGCAACACGTGGAAAACGTGCAAATAGCTCTAAAATGGTGATAAGTTAAATTTAGTGTCCTTTCATAATCAGAATAAATAATGAAAGCATTTCTTCTTTCGATCATCTACATTTTGTAGATTTCGCCATATTGTTGTTGCAAAAGGACTTTGTTCTTACAAATAAGAGTGTATCATGACAGACCAGTGTTGCAAAACGATATTCACTCAAAGTTGTGGAGAACACGGCATAAAAGTCGCTCAAAGTTAATTTTATTAAATGAAGAGAACTAAACGTTGATGATCTGAAAAAGAATGTAACAAAAAAAAGTAACAGTACCATGAATATGAAAATGAAAAAGAGGAAAAGCAGTTACGGGGGAGAGGGATAATAACTGGTTACACAATGACGAAGACAGTGGTGTAATATTGTGTAAAGTATGTCGAGAAGAAAATGTGAATATGAAAATGCTATTAGTGGTCTACTAGCATGAACAGCCCGTAATTTTTCTGTGCCAAATTGAAGATCTGTTGCTATAGCAATTAATACACCCTTCCTTTACAGACCACTAATAATTTCAGAATACCACCTCATGATTGGTCAATCATAGCTGGGTAACTAGCCCTACTCGTCAGGCAAGTATTTAACTTAATTTAAATTGGGCTTTAGCAAAAAATTCATGGAACTTGCATTATTTTGGAGTTTTTAATGAAGACATGCATGTCTCTTAAAATATAAACCAAAAAGTACACTTGTATCAGAATTTTTCATCACCGAAACACCAATACTCTGTCGCGACAGCGAGGTCACATGACTAGTGTGACTCCACGTTTCTAGAACTATCCCGTACCTTGGCGAACGATTTAGTATTTACTAGATATAGGGTAGACTGGTATATAAAAGAGGGTGACAACGTGACGAGAGGATAATATAAAGTGTGTGTAGATAGTGAGTAATTGAATTGCAGTCACAGGGTATTGTTGAAGTTAACGTTCGTTCGTTATAGTGTTTGTTTTAGCGCGAATATTGAAATTAAGTGTATCGTAGGGTTGTATTCGGAAAGAATAAACCAGTTTTATTAAGTAAGGACTTGTGTCGCTAAAGTTTTGTCGGAACGAAGTTACGGAAAGTTAATTAACAAACAGAGACGTAACAATATTTAACTTGCTCGTGCATTTAGAGAAATATAACATCTAGTCAAGAAAATGTGCATTTTAATAAAGTTTAGTTTAATAGTGATTGTACCTGCTGCATATCAACGAGTTGATCGTCTCCATTAAATAAACACAGTGATAATTTTCAAAATTTTAATTTAAAAAAATATGCCATTTTGAAAACACAAATGATTAAATATTGTTTTCCTTTCATTTTGTTAACTGATAGCTATATTCAATTGTTCATGTGCCTTTTTCAGTATGGTCTTATCCACAGTTAAATTAACTACATTTCTCAGTAAACTTATTTCCACAATTATTCAAACGAAATTATTTGTATCTATATAATTATGTGTTCATATTGTGGCAACATCATTTTATTGTGCTTATTCTTACGTTAATTACTCATTATACTTTTCCAACCTAAGGGGGCGCTACTCTGAGGTTTTTACACCAACGGTTTGCTATAAGTATAAATTAAATGTAATGATTGTTGAAACTTTATAAATTTCAGTATATTCTAATCATTTATTGTTAACCAACCAGACTTTATCAAAGTAATTATAGAGCAATTTTTCGGTAATTATCATATTGGTAAGCAGGAAAGAGTTGTTAACTCTGCAAAGTCCGTTAGCGTAACAAAAATAAAGCCTATGTACGAAGCAGCATCTCGCCCCTGTGAAAATCACAAAGTTAAAAAAATAATAAATTACTTTACCTATAAAAAGGTGTGTATATAACTTATATTTAACTTGTACATTTTGCATTTTTAAATGATGCCTGATTGCCCAAAGGAGCATTAGGGCCTACACTAGTATATAGACTTAACAATAACATTAACATGCTCTTCTTAGTTCTTTAGTTTAGTTTGTAATTAAGCACAAAGCTACACAATGGGCTATCTGTGCTCTGCCCACCACGAGAATCGAAACCCGGATTCTAGCGTTGTAAGTCCGCAAACATACCACTGTGCCACTGGGGAGCTTTAGTTTAGAAAAGTTGCTCACAAGTTAAATGCTAACTGAAAAAAAATCAAATTTTAGACCTAATCCACATCTTGAATAGAGATGCAAAGTTCTATGCCGATTGCCTATTCGTTTGTAAAAATGTCTACATTGAGGGGAGAGTAATCTATTGCTGATTTGAATAGGTTTTTTAAATATTATTTCATATTTTTGCATGTGAGGATATGAGAGGGTTGTTGTACTGTCTACACACAGAAACAATGCATAAGTAAGGCTAAGCCATAAAAGTAGTTTTAGCCAAACCTCTGCTTTGTACAATGTGTTTGTGCACTTAACATCTTAAGTTACAGTGATGGAAATGTGCTTTCCTGAGTTTTAACCACCTAAGAAATCTTATTATACAAGTAGAGAATACGGGGCTGCCAACTTTTAGGAATCTCTTTGTGCGAGATGTTTGAAAAAGTAAAATTATAGCATGTGATAAAGTGCTGTGAGTGCCAAAGGTGGTTGCCTTGATTCAATATGATGATGAATTTCACGGAGAGCCAAGCTGGTCAACCAACCAGTATGGGAGTTTTTTTACTAATGCGTGTGTGCATAAAAAAAGGCCTAGTATCATGAATCTCCCGCTCAATGGGTGAGCATTGGTAACTCAGAGAATGCATCAAAAAAGCTTTAAATAGTTTTAGCTCCAGACTTCTTTCCTTCATACCCTGTGTTCTTACAGTAACAGACTTTTGCTTTTCTGAGCTTTGGCCATCTCAGAAGTCTCAGGAATAACATTATATAAATTAAGTGAGTATACATTAAATCCTACAGTCACATACATTACAGTTACAAGCTTTATCCCATACGTTATACTTAAAAGTTTACCCTAACATGTGTGTGAGGTGAAGCAGTATTTAAGGAATTCAAAATGGGGGTTTGTGCATCCTGCTGGTACTAGTCCACGTACATGTGTACTAAATGGAAAGAAATGACATCCTGATTGCATCATTCTGTACCATGTCATTACTTAACACATCATATCAGTTGCTTGGTAGACATGTTGAATATAAAATGCTTTTTTGTATTATCTAGATCAGGATTTCACTCCTTATACTAATTGTTGTACTTGATGATGCCCAGTTAACCTGGTGAAATGTTGTGATCATAAATATTATTATGTGTATATCCCATAATATACAAGTTTTACATAACAGGGTTCTTCCGTTAATATTTTTTAAACCCAAATCCTGTTTGCCTTATCATCAGTAGCTAATGACCAGATCTTTATCCTAGTCGACTTGTATTTGCAGCAAGGAGGTAAAAAATAACTAAGGTTGTGATAACCAGTATGCATGATATTACATTTGTTATGACTAATAACACCTGCCAGGTATGAACTCAGTCTCTAAATAGTCCAAAACTACAGCACCTTCAGTTCAGGTTGAAGTTAAATTTATATCATTTGCAAACTTAACCAGTTTATTATTTATTCCATTATGATTATTTTTAATGAGATGCAGCAAAGGACAAAAACCTGAGATTCACGATGATAATTCACCGTGACTTCACCCCACCCCCCGAACAAGCTCATGAACAATCTTCCAAAGAAGTCTATGTGGCATCTCCTTAAATCCAAGTACATCAAACTTACAGAATTACTGAAATTCAGTCATTTATAATTTGCACTAATATCTGAAGTCAGTGCTGATGTGGAGTGTTTAAAATATCGGTGATGAGAGTTAAGGAATCAAAGATGAAGCTGCAGTTTTGTTGACTTTCATTAATTTCAAATAGTTTTACATTAGCTATACACATTAATCAGTTACAAAAATAAATATTTTTCCTATGTTAAATTTATTTGTCTTTTTGTTGTTAAAGAACATGATCAAGTTACTTCAGTGGCTTCTTGGACTGGGCCTTTTCATGGCAGCATGGGCCATTTTACTCTCTGGAAGGTTTCTTGTTAAAATACCAGAAGAACAAATGCTTCATGTATGGTTGGTAAGTGCCTTTCACTTCGTTATACTGATCTCCATACTGCACGTTTATTGTAGATGTTTAAGGTCAACACTACACCTGTAATTATTGTTTTTTATACATATTGCATTAGGTCATATGCTAAATATATACGTATTGATCTCACAAAAGTTAGCAATGAAATATAAAATTCTGTTGTTATACTTTTATAAGTATGAATAATACTTAGCATTTTTTACAACATGTTATTTAATAGTGCACGTGTTCTTTTAAATCCTAGACCATTTAATACGTGTGACAAATAAGTTGTAAGCATTCTGTAGTTTTGAGTGCAAATACCAAGTGCATTTCTCACAAATGGAATCCAATATGTGCCATCAATTCTTGTTGGAGCCCAACACATTATGTATTGCTTCTTTTACAATAGATGGCTTGAAAGTCAGGTTGCATGGTCTTCAGGAGAGCTGTAACACCTCCATTCTGCACTAACATCACAGACACTCCATCTTAGCCAAGAAATCCATTCCTATCTGTAATTGTTTCTGTAACATGTACAATGTTCTATGCAGTAGGCCTTGGTACTTTCTGTTGCCTTAGTAGTCTTACAGTGACTTGTCCTTTAACCTTAGAATGTCAGTGTGGGGGTCACTATAAACCCATATTATCTGGTGTTGATATTTGAAAATTTAATGTTGGCATTCTCGGGTTAAGACAGCTCCTCGAGTAACATCATCGAAATGGTGATGATGATAGTATCTGTATAGACTACACGCTATAGTGTTAATATATTTGCAGACTGCATGCTATAGTGGCATCTATTGTTCCTGTATCAATCTCTTGAGAAGGGATCATACCCTGGTTGATACTGAGCAGTTAACACAGCCAGTTGTCAGTTGTAATATTCTTGTATCAAGCTCATGAGAAGGGATAAAACCCTGGTAGATACTGACCTGTTAACACAGCCAGATGTCAGTTGTAATATTCTTGTATCAAGCTCATGAGAAGGGATAAAACCCTGATAGATACTGACCTGTTAACACGTAATGTTCTTGTATCAAGCTCATTAGAAGGAGCATTTCTTGTTCATATGAACACAAGAAACTAGTTAAGAAATTCAGTTTTGAAATAGAATAATCTGTAGAGCTTTCAAGTTTTCTGGAATTACCATTATTTTTGCAATTGTCATATTTAGTTGCCTTATTATTTTATGATTTGTTCTTAAATTGATTTGTTTGATCTAGTTATTTATACAACTTAAACTTTTCCAGGTTCCTGTGTACACTTTGGGCACTTTTGGGGTAAGTGAATGTACATAAATAAAAAAAATGTGTGTGTTTTTAAAGTAGTTTTTATCGTTTCTGATTATAGCTTGGTACATTTTTCCATGGGTTGTATTTTGCTCTCACACTAATAGTGTGTAATCCACTATAATGGGTTGTATTTTGCTCTCACACTAATAGTGTGTAATTCACTATAATGGGTTGTATTTTGCTCTCACACTAATAGTTTGTAATCCACTATAATGGGTTGTATTTTGCTCTCACACTAATAGTGTGTAATCCACTATAATGGGTTGTATTTTGCTCTCACACTAATAGTGTGTAATCCACTATAATGGGTTGTATTTTGTTCTCACACTAATAGTGCGTAATTCACTATAATGGGTTGTATTTTGCTCTCACACTAATAGTGTGTAATCCACTATAATGGGTTGTATTTTGCCTCTCACACTAATAGTGCGTAATTCACTATAATGGGTTGTATTTTGCTCTCACACTAAGTGTGTAATCCACTATAAAAATATTGAGGTAAAGTTAAAGTATTTGACTCAGATTATTCCACAAATATCACTCATTATGTTGCACGGTGTAAAAAAAGCAACTTTAGTGCATTATGAACACTTCAACTGTTGTTTTTTTTTCACTAATAATTTAATAGAATATGTAAGCATTAATTATCAGTATACTTTAGCACATTAAACTAAGACTGTAAAACCAATTGTAAAGTTAACATACACTGTACATGTACCTAACATTAGATGTGATGATAAAAGACCTGTATAAAATTATTGTACGATTTCCTGCAATCAGTGTTCCCTCTTAGTTATTAAATATCATTCTCTTCCTTGTATTTGAACTTTTATCTCATTCATAATTTGGAGGTTTTTGTTTTTAATGTTTCATCCTTTGCTCACCATTAATAACCTAGAACACTTCACATGTCTCCATTATTATAAGTGTAGCACCTGAATAGTTTTGTTTTTTTTACCACAACTTGTAACATTTTAAATATATTTTTGTGAATCTCTGCTTTTCTTTACCACATATTTGTATTTTCTACAATATTATATCACATCTAATTGTTTTTGCAGCTAGCGTGTCTCTCCATTATAATGTATCGAGTGTATAATTTTAACAACTGTGAAGCAGCTGCAGAGGAACTTAAAATGGTAAGTTTCTATAAATTTTGTATAATTATTTATAACATTATTGTAGGGTCCCTTCATCTTCTGAAGAAAGACTTTCATCTGTATTCCTATCAATATCTCATTATATTTGGTGTAAACGTGTGATTTAGTTCAGACACGATACAGAAGTTGTCCTTACACAAGATTCTTGTTACAATTTTTCATTACCTACCACAGACTGATTATGATAATTGTGCTTGTGTATCTCTCTATAATAACTAAAATAAGATGGTTTTAATATCTTCATATTCTGACCACTAATAGTTGAACATTTTCATGTGATTGCCTGGTTTTATTTTTGATATGTTTTAGTTTGAGTGCTTTTCTGTGTGACCGATGTTAGATAGATTCTTGTATTGAAATTACAGCTGTAAATTACACAATGCCAAACACATGAAATTATATAAAATATTTGATAAAAACAGTTAACACTCACAATCTCAATAGATCATTTAGAACCATGATTATATAATTATTTCATCCTCACTTCTTGTGTTGTCTAAAAACAACTAAATATTATTTATAAAAGTTGGTACCATTTATGGTAGTTGGGTACACGAGTGTCTCACTGGTGACTTTTAATACACCGGGTTTGGGAAATATTTTACAAGCAGTAGATAAAATCTTGATTCCCACGAAGGATACACCGGAGTTCTCCCAGAGCTTCTTCACGAGGCAAGGACCAAATAGAAATCTGATGATAATGCACTGTGGTGTCCTACCATCTTGGATCTCACTTCACATTGCTTATACCTTGTATACATACTTCCTCCCCACTAACATAAATTTATGTACCACCTTTTGGCTCAAGTACAATCTGTGCCCCAGGGGGACAATTTTACAGTAACAGGGTCAAGCAAGTATAAGCTTTTACAAGATGATCATCATAGTACATCATCTTTATCTGAGATAGATACATCGCTCAAGATTATAACCTTTCAAATCTTATATTGGAGAATGTCTATATAAAAATTCTCCTGGTATACTTTAATAAAGATGTACTGTTGTTATTGAAGTATGGTATACTTTAATAAAGATGTACTGTTGTTATTGAAGTATGGTATACTTTAATAAAAATATACTCTGTTATGGAAGTATGGTATACTTGAATAAAGATATACTCTCTTCTTGTTATTGAAGTATGGTATACTTGAATAAAGATGTACTCTGTTATTATTGAAGTATGCTATACTTGGATAAAGATATACTCTGTTGTTATTGAAGTATGGTATACTTGAATAAAGATATACTCTGTTATTGAAGTATGGTATATTTGAATAAAGATATACTCTGTTGTTATGGAAGTATGGTATAGTTGAATAAAGATGTACTCTGTTGTTATGGAAGTATGGTATAGTTGAATAAAGATGTACTCTGTTGTTATGGAAGTATAGTATACTTGAATAAAGATATACTCTGTTGTTATGGAAGTATGGTATACTTGAATAAAGATGTACTCTGTTGTTATGGAAGTATGGTATACTTGAATAGAGATATACTCTGTTGTTATGGAAGTATGGTATACTTGAATAAAGATGTACTTTGTTGTTATTGAAGTATGGTATACTTGAATAAAGATGTACTTTGTTGTTATTGAAGTATGGTATACTTGAATAAAGATATACTCTGTTATTGAAATATGGTATATTTGAATAAAGATATACTCTGTTGTTATGGAAGTATGGTATACTTGAATAGAGATATATACTCTGTTGTTATGGAAGTATGGTATACTTGAATAAAGATGTACTCTGTTATTGAAGTATGGTATAGTTGAATAAAGATGTACTCTGTTGTTATGGAAGTATGGTATACTTGAATAAAGATATATACTCTGTTGTTATTGAAGTATGATATACTTGAATAAAGATATATACTCTGTTGTTATGGAAGTATGGTATACTTGAATAAAGATATATACTCTGTTGTTATGGAAGTATGGTATACTTGAATAAAGATATATACTCTGTTGTTATGGAAGTATGGTGTACTCTGTTGTTATTGAAGTATGGTATACTTGAATAAAGATATACTCTGTTTTTATGGAAGTATGGTATACTTGAATAAAGATATACTCTATCTTTATTCAAGTATACCATACTTCAATAACAACAGAGTATATCTCTATTCAAGTATACCATACTTCAATAATAACATATACTCTGTTGTTATTGAAGTATGGTATACTTGAATAAAGATATACTCTGTTGTTATTGAAGTATGGTATACTTGAATAAAGATATACTCTGTTATGGAAGTATGAAATATAACAGTTTTTTAACTTAAATAAATTTTCCTCTTCCTGGGACTAACCGTAAACATTAAAGGTTGGATTATTATATTTCACTAATGTAAAGCAATGTTTCTCTCATGCCTTTTTTTCTTTTCACATGTTGCCTATCTAACATGCAAAGTAATTTTCATTTTAAGATTAAAAATACTTTTATTTATCAGAAAATTTTCAAATTTTTACAAGTGAAATCTTTATAATGTCCTGATAGTTATCAAACGTATCTTAATAGAAAACTTTATATTTTATCTGTTATTTTCAGTAATTAATCTGTGTATGGGTTCAGTAGATTTGACCGATCTTGTAACCACTGTAAAAAAATTAGAAAATAAATATAAATTATGCCTCTCTCATTCTAGAATGAACACATAAACGTTTAGACTAAATAACTTAAATGTCATAACATTATACATTTATGTATATTTATTATATTGACTTTTCAATCATGTTACCATATCAAATAACATAAAATTGACCTTTAGTCTGTACAAAGTAACCTGTCTTGGCTGTGTTTTAGTAGACTAGTATTTTGTAAAATACAGTCACATTTCAATTATTATACGTTATATATGTATATAGATTATTGCTATTTTGAAATAAGTTCTTATAAAGTTATT
The DNA here is from genome assembly GCF_000517525.1 of Limulus polyphemus. Lineage (NCBI taxonomy): Eukaryota > Metazoa > Arthropoda > Merostomata > Xiphosura > Limulidae > Limulus > Limulus polyphemus. Next base: position 11,464 of record NW_013674420.1, on the reverse strand, counting down.
GTTCCTAAAACATAGAACAGTAACTAAAGAAGTAAAGCAAACAAATATCTCTTCTAGTTATGATCTTTGTACTCGGTAGCTGCTTGACATAAGCTGCTAAGCCTTTAAAAAAATTGCACATGGAGGATATGAAAGAAAATAATTTAAGGTTTTATATATACAGTTGAATAACTAAAAATCATAAATTATCACATTAATACCATAGAAAAGTTATGTCAATAAATTTGATATCAAACTGTAGATAATAATTCAAGTTTTAGTACTATACATTACTCCATTTGTCAATTTAAAAGTAAATAATAAAAAAAATACAGATAAACATCTATTTTTGTGTGTCACGTGGTATGTTGAATGCAGCACTGCTTCAAATTAGATGTTTATGATGTCAAAATACTAAGTCTGTAGTTTTTATGATTTTTAGTTATTCAACTGTATATATATATATATATATAAAACCCCAAAAAAATTATTTTGTTTCATATCTTTCACGTACAATTTTTTAAAAGACTTAACAACCTACGTCAAGCAGCAACTGAGTACAAAGGTCATAACTAGAAGAGATAATTGTTTGTTTTACTTCATTAGTTACTGTTCTATGTTTTAGGAACAATAACTTTAAGAACTTATTTCAAAATAGCAATAATCTATATACATATATAATGTATAATAATTGAAATGTGACTGTATTTTACAAAATACTAGTCTACTAAAACTCAGCCAAGACAGGTTACTTTGTAAAGACCAAAGGTCAGTTTTATGTTATTTGACACGGTAACATGATTGCACGTGAGCCGTGTCATTGTAAATTCTGTATTGTTAGCCAAGCACAGGTGAAAGGTCAATATAATAAAAATAATAAATATATATAAATGTATAATGTTATGACATTTAAGTTATTTAGTCTAAACATTTATGTTTTCATGTTATAATTTGTGTTCATTCTAGAATGAAAGAGGCATAATTGATATTTATTTTCTAATTTTTTATGGTGGTTGTGAGATTGGTCAAATCTACCGAACCCATACACAGATTAATTACTGAAAATAACAAATAAAATATAAAGTTTTTCTTAAGAAACATTTGATAACTATCTTTCATAGGATGTAGCATTATCACTAGTTAACTCTTTCAGCATGGGCTCGGTCCCTAGGACCAGCCTCATAACCATTTTGTGCATGCTATAGTTTTCATGCTATAACTTGTAAATTAGTAAGCGAATGTTAATTAAATTTGGAAGTTTATCAGTAAACATTACATATGCAAAATATCTAATTTTTTTTATTAAGTCTTATGGTTTTCAAGGCAATATTTTTCTCATGACTTTTTTTTCTTTTCACATGTTGCCTATCTATCATGCAAAGTAATATTCATTTTAACATTAAAAATACTTTTATGCATCAGAAAATTTTCAAATTTCACATGTGAAATCTTTATAATGTCCCAACTTGCTATTATATTAAATGGATTTCAAGTAAGGTGCACAATGATTTTTCATACATCAAAGAACCAACAGTTTTAATGATTCTATAATCAAGCATGTCATCTAATATCTTTCCTTGCAAGACATTGACAATACTAATAATATGTATTAAATAACATCTTTTTTACTGTTGCAACTCAAGCTGTAGATATGTCACGATCAATTCCATGACAAAGTTTATTAATTTTTATCCTTGAAAAGTATGGTTTTGAATTTATATTAAATGTTGAAAGTTGTAACATACACTTATGTTGAGATATTCAAAAAATTTATTTCAGTTCAATTTGTTATTAATCAAAACCATAATTGCAATTTAACACAAGACACAGTAACTAATCTTTCTGTAGACACAAATCTGAAATCGTAGTAGTTTATCCGCTTAAAAACCAGGGGTCACCAGTGAAAGTATCTGTACTGATATGTATTGGTGAAGGTCAAGCAGCCAGGGGTCGCCAGTGGAAGTATCTGTGCTGATATGTATTGGTGAAGGTCAAGCAGCCAGGGGTCGCCAGTGAAAGTTTCTCTACTGATATGTATTGGTGAAGGTCAAGCAGCTAGGTGTCGCCAGTTTAAGTATCTGTGCTGATATGTATTGGTGAAGGTCAAGCAGCTAGGTGTCGCCAGTTTAAGTATCTGTGCTGATATGTATTGGTGAAGGTCAAGCAGCTAGGTGTCGCCAGTTTAAGTATCTGTACTGATATGTGTTGGTGAAGGTCAAGCAGCCAGGGGTCACCAGTGAAAGTAGCTTTACTAATAAGTAATGGTGAAGGTCATTGGCTAATGGAGTACAGTATTTGTACGTAGTGCAGTGTATTAGGATGTTGTCATAAACCACTAAGCAATGATAATAAATTCTTTTAGAAGAAAAGATAATGTTCTCTTCAGTTTTCCTGCAAATTTACTATTTTCACATAATTCTGATGTTTGTTTGTTTTTATACTGGAAGCTTATATCCCCTTCACAGTATTCATGACCTCTAAACTATGCTAGAGTTGTCACAGGTATAAACTTTCCCAGAGTTTATTCATAATCAGCATTTTCTCCACGAACTGACCCGAGTTGCATACTTTGGAATAATGATTTTAGCTCCCACTTTATTTGAGATGGTTCATTCCACTTCCTGACTGACTTGTAGAAATCACTATATACATTAACAGTGTTTTTCTAATCATAACTGAAAGATAGTTCATTAAAGCTATGATTTCTTTTCAATTTATAATTGCTTACCATAGAAACAGTTGGTGCAACTTGCAAATCAAGTCCAGTTTGGTTTCATTTTATATGGCAACTAAATAACAGCAGCGAGGTTAAAACTGAGCTAAACAAAAGAAGATGTAAGCTATAATTATTTATCTTCCAAATGTCTCGGCTTTTAAACACTGTTGGTAGCACATATTTATTACATTTATGCAGGTAGATTTTTGTGAGAATATTTTTAGATTTCATTAATTTGTCTGTTATGTTTACTTATATAAGTTTTATTTTCTTTTAGCAAATTAAAGAAGGAAAAGAAGATCTTAAAAAAAGGGGGTTCAGGTTTGATGAAGACACATTACAGAATGCTGACTTGTGAGAAACATGATGATGCAGAGAATTACTTGGTGAACTGTAAAAACTAAAGATAAAACTTCAGGCATTCCAAAATGAGCAACTTTGGGAAATTTTTCTTTGTTGATGTTAACTTTTGTTAGTTGTCATCAGGTAATATTTACAATAAATAATTATTATGTATTTTTGAATCAAAATGAAGTACTTGGCTTATGAGATTGACTTAGAGCTGGTGTTTATTTCCTGTGAATACAAGGGAACGAGAAAGTTTTTACTTTCCCACTGGATAGGATGCCAGTCAACATGGGCTCGGTCAATTTGACCAACCACGTAACCTCTTTGTACTCGATTAGTCTTTATACTTATAACTTCCACTATAGTGTGTATATCTTCACAAAATTTGGCAGTCTTTTAGTTCATATTATAAGTCTTTCACAGAAAAAAAATCATATTTTTTAGTTAAGTATTTTTAATAAAATATAGATTTGTCTATTAATATATTGATTATTTGTTTTGAATAGTCCATGTGCAAAGTAATTTTCATGTTAAAATTAAAACTACTTTTCCTCATCTCAAAAATCTCAAATTTCCTTTGTGTAATCTGTAAAACCTCTTAAATGCAATTCAAAGGTTTTTTTTTCTTCAGTAAAACTTTATAGATTATCTGTTATTTTCTCTACCCTATCTCAAAATGGGAGCGGTCAATTGGACCGACCTAGTAACCACAAAAAAAATCGAAATGAACCAAAATTAACCTTTATTTTCTTTCTAGAATGACTTGAAATTGTAACATGAAACTACATTCGTTTATCCTGAGCAGTTTTATGCTGGTAACAGTATACATCTGTTTATAATTAAATTTATTGTTTTATTGCACTTTTAACCATGTCTAACTACTACCTGCACCATTATAAGTTGTAAATCACTCGGGCAACGTACAGTTCACATTATGCTGTCGTATTACATTACCCACGAGCTGCTCGCATGCATGCCTTGTCAACCATTATATTATTATTATTATTACTTATTTTACCTGATCTAGTCTTAAATAACGTAAAAAAGATCCATATGTTTAGATTTTAGTTACTTTTATAATAATAAACATAGAAAAACAAGAAATAAATTACTTATCCAATTTTCTTTTTTTTTCTTGCTCCCAGGTTTTCAAAGAGAGTTAACCCTAATTTTTTATACTATAGATAGTAATGCACCAAAGAATATAGACTAATAACATCCAAAGAGTAGACAATTTTCCTGACTTTCTAATTATGTGACAAGCTAGTCGTTAACTTTCCCGTGGGAACAAATCCTGTACTGTGAGTGAAATTGATGATATTCTGTTCAGAATACAACGTTATACAATATGTCATTTGATAGATGAAAACCTTGACTTTCTATAAGTTGTAAGTAATGTATAATGAAACGTAAGAGAAAACTATTAACAAATCCTGAAAGAGAGGATGTGGCAGGAGGGGTCTGATTTTCTCTTCATTAGCTCTGTAAACAAAAGAGTATTGAAGGCTATAAAAATTATGGTTTGTTTGAGTAATAATCATTTTATAGAGAGTATTTTACATTTTCAAGGGGTGGTGGATAAAATAGGGATGATGACAAGCTAGGACAAAATGCATCATGCTGGTCACACTAGTGGAAATTCAGGATTTTTTTTATATTCCCTTGTAGAATTAAGAGCTTAAAACTTGTATACTATTAAAATATGGATTATTAGCTAAGATTTTATACTATTCTAATTCGTATAACATAAACAAAGAGTAGTTTAATAAAAATTTTGAATTTAAGACACTAAAACCTTGTGTCATGCACAGTAAAGGGTACCCGGATGATAGGGTTAACTGGTACCCATTTTACAGCTGGATAGACTGAAGCAAATTTTAGGTAACAGGTGTTTGATCTAGGCATGGGTAAGCTTTAAACCTGCAACCTTTTGAATACTAGTTCAAAGCACTAACTGCTATGCTATGTAACCCCATTTGGTGAAAAATAAAACCAAAGACAACACATCGATCATTCCAAAATGAACACTCCCTTGTTTTTGTTTTTTAAGTCATTAAGTAACACTTCCAACAAATTATCATAATGTATTTTTAAAGTAAAATAATATTCTACATTAGACATGTTTCATGAGTTGAGTAGTGATTTAGAAAACTTAAGCAATGAAAAAAGCCAACAATTAAAGTTACAGGAAGCTCGAAACAGAGTATAGAAAAGACAAGAGACTTTGCTTATTTTGACATCAACATATTTTAAATTCATTATGGTAACTTACAAAATTTGCAGATTTGTAGAGATTGGTTTATAATCATGTTTATTGATGAAGTATTTTAATGTTTGGACACCTTAAAATTGACATGGCTTATCAGAACTATACGTAGTGGTCCAATAGATGAGCAGCTATGGGCCATCGCGGGCCAGGAAAACTATCCTAAACTAACAAGTCATTGACTGCATGTGTGAGCTTCTACTTTTATGCCAGATAATTAAGTGGACCTTGATGTGCAGAAGGTTAAGAAAGCCTGCAATAAAACATGTGCAGACAGTTGGTAAATTAACAATGCTCACTAGAATAGCACTGGAGTGTCAAACATAAATGTTAAATCAGGACTTATAAACTATGTATTGATCTACCGAGTCCTTTTAGGTATTGAACATCACAATTCTTCTAATTCCTAATCTTGGATGCTTTACTGTAGTCTGTCTAGCCCATGTGGACTGACTTCCCCCAAGAATGACAAGATAGGTTTCCAGGATTAACAGAAGCTTTGATCAGGAAATATATATTGTGGAACAGAACAAAATTATCTGACTCAGCTTGAAAAAGGAGGATACATTAACTTTACTCTCAAACAAACTTAAAATAGTTTGTGTGTACTGAACGAAAGACTGGGAAGAGCTCTCTGTTTATCTCGAGAAATAGCTTTATAATCTACTCCAGACTGAGGAAACATGGCATTATATACACAGTGCTTGTTCTCTCAGAGTACAGAGCTATTCATGCGATGTTTGGTCATTCTCATTGAAACATAAGGTAGGTTATATCCTTGATCTACCAACGGAAAATATCTACGTCCATTTACAACTTTGTGGTCCTTTTCTTCTTCTTTGAATGATGCAGAACAAAAACAAGAGCAAAAGGAACTTTTAGTGACTTCCTTGACTGATATTCCACAATAAATGTTCTATATCAAAACAAGGGGGGGTAGCAAATACAGGGCATTCCTCAATACCATGCCTTTACCTAACATTTACTTAATTGTCCTTACATGCTACCTTTACAGGGGTAGCAAATATAGGGCATTCCTCAATACCATGCCTTTACCTAACATTTACTTAATTGTCCTTACATGCTACATTTTCAGGGGTAGCCAATACAGGCATTCCTCAATACCATGCCTTTACCTAACATTTACTTAATTGTCCTTACATGCTACATTTTCAGGGGTAGCAAATACAGGGCATTCCTCAATACCATGCCTTTACCTAACATTTACTTAATTGTCCCTACACGATACATTTTCAGGGGTAGCAAATACAGGGCATTCCTCAATACGATGCCTTTACCTAACATTTACTTAATTGTCCTTACACGATACATTTTCAGGCCGATCTTTACAACATCTCTATTAAGTCTTGTTCTTATTCCACAAGCTCTTACCTTACATTTGTTCTTACATCATCTTTAATGCTGCAGTATTTTTCTACTGCGTCTCCACCTAAGATACACTCACTTTCTTTTACATGTCCTCTAATAAGTCACAGAATGAAAATAAAAATAATGAAACCAACATAATTAGTGGAATGAACATTTTACCTGTGCACTAGTGAAATCCACCTGTCTTATACTCCAGAGTCGACTGTCTGTATTCAAAAGACAGTCCTGCCAGCTCAAGCTTAGTGAGCCTGATTACTAATTATTAATGTAGTCAGTACAATTCAATGGAACTTTGAAACTTTTGTTATAAATCAAACATGTATTCTAAGTACAACACAAAAAGTAAATACAAAGTGATGTAATTTACTCCTTGGTCTTGTACTAAAGTGAAATCTCAAGTGATTCGGTAATACGATCTTCAATCAACTTAATGCTGGGAATCATTCCGAGGGAAGTAATTACTGACATCACTTTGTATTCCTCAGAGAGATCCCATGGATAAACTTCTCTTCATTGCATTCTGATGTCATTTGAACTCTCATTTTTTTAATATTATGTATGATGCAGGAACAGAGAAAAAGACTGCTTTTGTAACTGAACAAATCTTATTTGCAGAGTCTCAATGGTGGTGTCATAAAATTATTTTGGCTGTTGCACTAAGTTTTTGATTGGGTTTATCCATTTGATGGTGGTGGCCAAAATTATTTTGGCTGTTGCACTAAGTTTTTGATTGGGTTTATCCATTTGATGGTGGTGGCCAAAAATTATTTTGGCTGTTGCACTAAGTTTTTGATTGGGTTTATCCATTTGATGGTGGTGTCATAAAATTATTTTGGCTGTTGCACTAAGTTTTTGTTTGGGTTTATCCATTTCCACATTCAGTTCCTGGTCAGAAATTCACACAAATCTTCTCTATGGAAAGTGATTTTGTCATTTTCTTTGCAAACCCTTCATAAAGAACTGAACATTTTCTGGGGAAGAATGAATTTTTTCCTGTAACAGGAACTTCTGAGGACGGGGAAATAATGGCTAAAAAAGTTGATTTTTCCTGTAACAGGAACTTCTGAGGACAGGGAAGTAATGGCTAAAAAAGTTGATTTTTCCTATAACTGGAACCTCGGATGACAGCTGATAGATAAAGGTTATTTTTTCTCTGATATGTTTGTACATGCTTGTTAACTTCTTCAATGTCTTGTATCATGTTTTTATCTGACCTACTGTGGTACATTGGAGTAGACTATATACTTAAGGACAGTTTACATGTATAAGCTTAATAATGAGATCCAAATGAGATTTTAAGGCACATTTTATTCTTGATTATAAAAGACATGTTCCAAGAAGTTAAAACACAAACAAAACCCTTCACACATAAAAATCAGGCAAGTATTAATTCTAACAACAACATGATTCGTGGATTCACTACTTAAAGAATCAGCTTGAGAACTGGTTTCACTGTTTGTTGAATGGGGCTCTTGAACCATAAGCTCAACTATCTATTCCAAAGTTAGAACTAGTGACTTTAAACTTTGAGTTTTAAGTAATATCACCACCAAGTTTATAATGTAAGGAACTTGTATTTAAGAACAATTCCACATCTGTTTTTAAAAGTGACTCAAACACTAGAATTACAAGTCTCATTATTTATTGATCTTATAAACTTGGCAACCTAGAAAAAGGAGCCTTACCACATGGATTATCATATCAACTGGTGAAAACTTTAATAGGACAGTCTTACTTTGTTGTTCTGGAAACAAACCTTGTACTGTATCCCAAGAATATAAAGTTGTACTAATTCAGTTTCAACAAAGCAGTTATTTAATAAAAGGGATTACATCAGTAAGGTCGACCATATGTTAGAAGATAGCAGAAAATCTAAAAAATATTTGACAGCTAACTTCTCATGCTTAATAAATTGTCCAAAGGTCATACACTGGAGGTTAACAATGTTAAACTGTTTAATTAATGAACTTAATGTTAAAGATAACCTTGAGGTAGTCTGTCTCCATACTAATATTTTAGAGGTCAGACAGTGAAAACAGGTGATTTCTGAGCTGATATCACTTACAGAAACAAGACCAGCTAGGGTCAATTTATTTAGTTTCACGTAAATCGATGATCCTGCCGAGATTAAATCGTTTTACTACATATGTATTTTTTCTCCTCGGACACAAAACAACTTTACTTAATTTCTGAAATATTTTAATAAAAGCACCTAATGTAGGATGTATAGTTGAACAAGAATCAAGCTGGCAAGGTACATTAAAAGTTGATATTTTAAATAGGTTATTGCTCACATTAAACTATTAACCTTTTTCCTACCAATGTTCCTTATATGGAACACTATTTACAGAACCTATAAAATGAGCTGCAAATTTAATTCCAGCACTATTTGCACTTTGAGAGAAATGAACAAACTTGGTCAAGTATTAAAAGCTTGATAAATACACAAAAAGTATTTTAAAAAAGCAGTTTTCACCCACATGCAGAAATGATAAGAGCTCAAATTAATTTTGCTGAATACTACAATTTGGCTAACATGTGTGGTTTTGTTTTTCAATATTTAGCAGTTGGAAATTTGAGAAAAATTTCAATCTTCCATTTGTGGAACATTGGAATGGTGGCGCCACTGGTATACCGTAAGGTATAAAAGTGGTGCTACCCAACCATTCATGTAATAAACCTACAAGTGTTAACGTACAATTTCTTGTGAAGTGTTTATGATCATAAAGAGAAAACAACAACAATTTCAAAACTGATTTATGGGTCATGGATGCGGGATCTTTTTATGGAGTCGGAAGAACTACGAAGGTAACTACAATCCAAGAAGCTCCAACTGCCGGAGACTCAGGCAGCCAAGTAAATAACACTGAGGATGACCCGGAAGAAGAATATGAACTGGCGGAAGAGCATGATGTAGAATGTGATGCACAAGAGTTTCAAAAGAAACAAAGGAGAGAATTGTCAAAGTGGAAGAAAAAATGTTGGTAAAACTCTTCCTACAGCCAACATTTGTTTAGCAGACAGTTTGCTGGAACTGGACAGGACTTCACCATACGAGATTTGGAAAAAGGTAGTTTCCAATGACATGTTGGACCTTATCATTGAACAAACAAAAACAACCCAAACTTCCATGCTTCATAAAAATATGTTAGCAACTTTCTGGGTGTTCTACTGTTATCAGGCTACCACAGTGTGCCTGAAGAACATCATTATTGGTCAACTCGTCCTGATTTCCGCATGCCGATTGTGTACAACACAATGAGTAGAAACAGATGTCTGAAATCAAGAAATACATGCATTTCACCGATAACCAGAATCTTGCTCAAGGAGACAAGATGAGCAAGATTTCCCCATTGTACAATATGTTGAATGATGGTCTTGTTCAATTTGGTGTGTTCCATAACTTCCTCAGTGTCGATGAGTCCATGGTACCATACTTTGGCTGCCATTGTGCCAAAATGTTCATTAGAGGAAAACCAATTCAGTTTGGATATAAATTTTGGAGGTGATGGTTTTTATCACTACCAAAAAATGTGTGCAAAAAGTGCAAGGTTTGGCCTCGTGCTTAAAGATTTACCATCGCTCCTAAGCTCAGTGCCTGTACAGAACACAGTTATATACTGTAAACTTTAGTAGAAGGAAAAGCATCGAAGAGAAACATAAGTTGAACATATGTATCATTAAGTGAATACTGATTTAGAAAGTTATGAGGTTGTGTTTTCACTATCTTATCACTAAGTCTCCAATGTTCCTTAAATGGAGCGTGGCGTAACTCTGAGATTATAGCTGTGCTTTAGTTATGATAATTGTACACTTATATGTCAAAATAATCAACAGTTGGTAGGACAAAGGTTAACTGATTATTATTAAAGTTAAACATGAGTTGGAAACCAATAGTAAGAGTTACCATTCCGAAGCAACAATCAAATTGATTTAATTCTCAGAGTAGTTTATCAACTAGAAACAGCATTTTTGTTTAAACGAAGTAATAATTTTCTTTGATAGAAGTAAAAGTCCTAAGAATAACAAATCATCTGACCATAAAACAATATGTAGTAGTTCACAAACAATATATTTTGGTAAAACAATTTTGGTTCCTTCTACCAAAGACTTGAAGAAATGACAATAATGAGTTAAAATATGAAATGCCCTAAGTTTAATGTAAACTTGTATTATCAAAGTGATGCATTTTGGCTATAATTCTTCACAAAAAGAAAATTCATTATAAGTTTAAAACATAATGACTTTAGGTTGTAATTTAAATAAGTTAGTGTATAATTTCATGTACTGGAATGTACAATAGACTTTTTTTTGACTTGATAAAAACAATACTATTTTCTTATCACATTTCCTTCCAAGTTGTATGTCACAACAGTTGGCAAAATGTACGATAAATGAAAGGAAATACTTCATTTCGTGCAACAAGGGAGTTTACCCTTGAGAGGCCTACTGTTCAAGGAAATTGAGATACCCGAATCATCTGCATCCTCCACTCCGCTGTCATGGTGGTGTTTCAGCTCTGTTGCTAAAGTGACAAAACTTTCTTCAACATTAGTGTCTTCTTTAGCACTGGTCTCAATGAAGGTTAGAAATCCTGGGATTTGTTCCACTAATATAGCAGCTTCTTCTGGTTGGACCTCCCGTAGACTTTTTAGGTCACATTTGTTTCCTAACAAATAGCAGAAAAACTATCATTGTAGCTGGCTGTTCCTGTTCTTACACATAAAGTAAAGTAACTTCACCTGAGAATAGCACGTAAAACTATC
>NW_013674419.1:18454-26298 GCF_000517525.1 Limulus polyphemus | reverse complement strand
TATGGCAGCTAGAACTGTTAATTAACTGAAGTTATGGCAGCTAGAACTGTTAATTAACTGAAGTTATGGCAGCTAGAACTGTTAATTAACTGAAGTTTATGGCAGCCAGAACTGTTAACTGAAGTTATGGCAGCTGGAACTGTTAATTAACTGAAGTTATGGCAGCTAGAACTGTTAATTAACTGAAGTTATGGCAGCTAGAACTGTTAATTAACTGAAGTTATGGCAGCTAGAACTGTTAATTAACTGAAGTTATGGCAGCTAGAACTGTTAATTAACTGAAGTTATGGCAGCTAGAACCGTTAATTAACTGAAGTTATGGAAGCTAGAACTGTTAATTAACTGAAGTTATGGAAGCTAGAACTGTTAATTAGCTGTAACAGTGAGCAATCAAAACTTGCAGAAGAAATAATATATATATATGAAGATGTATATACAATAAATAATACTGAAAATTATTAAAACAACTACGATATGCCAGCTGTATGTAACTGTCAGGCTATATAACTTTCTTTTTTGACAAGCTGCTCACAGATGCTGTTTTAATTAGAAAGCAAATTAATAGAGGCTGGATACTTTAAATTGAATGTTTTTATAATCTTATTGACTAAACCAACTTGCAGTGTTCTTAATATAGTTTTATTTAGTCACATTTTAGCTAAATGGTAAGTGACACAAAGAAATGTTTATTCATAATTAACCTTAGTTTTCATGCTGTATATATAAATAGAAAAACAGTTACCTGGCCGAGAGATCTCTCTGATGGGGCCCGTAGATTTCCGTACACCCCTTCCTGGTAATGTTGGCGTTGCACCACAAAACTTCTACAGCCGAGTTGTAAGTGTTCTTATCTGGTTGTCATGTTCTTAATCTTCTGATAATAAATATTTTTACCATGTAAAATCATTTCTGATAGTAAGTAATCAAGCCAGCTTGTGGGAAGTTTTTCTTAATGAATTAACTTTTCATTACTTTTATATATAAAACTTGGAGTTTAGCTAGTAGATATAGTCCCATCCCCCATTTTTTATTTTTGTATACGACACACTAAGCTCTTGTGTTTTTTTCTACTTGGTGGAGCTTCACTAGTTGTCTTAGATATAGCCCCCAAAATAATTTTTATGCCAATTTAAAATCACAAAAGTTTTTGTTTGGAAAAGATGAATGTAGTAACATCATATAATAAATATGTTTTTTATATATATTCATATTTTCTGTTTTCCATTGATATATCTATTTCATATCTTCTGTGGACAGTCTTAAAATTTTTTGTTACTAAAAGATAAACTGAAACCTATGAACAAAAAAAGAAACAAATCTGTTTATTTACAGTTTTACTTATATCAGTATAAGATTTTAATAGAAAAGTGGAACTCCAGTACTTTCTGAATCTCGTTATTGAAGTTCAATAATATACTAACTTTCAGATCTTAGCACAAAACTAACTGAACCTGGAAGAATGTTGCCCAGCTACTACTGTACAATGTTTTCTTGTCTTTTTATAATACCAGCTTTTTTTTTCATTTGCTCAACTAAAGTTAATAGTAATACCTAGTTAAAGTGTTGAAACATCTGTTTTTATAAGAAATTCTGTGACCCTTCATACTTCTGATCTCTACCCAGTGCAATTGTTTTGTAGTTTTTTTTAATTTGGCCATTTTGAGGTAAAAATTATAAATACATTTCTTTGAGATCATGTACTATATAAGTTTTGGTTATGACGAACTTACGTAGTTATTTAATGTTAACATTGTTTAGGTGAATTAGATTATTTTGTCTTTAAGATTTTTATTAAGTTAGGTGCAGATGAATGCTTTTTTATGACTTTAAGGAACTATTTCAACCCCTTTATTACTTGATGCATTGTGATGATCAATTTTATTTTTCAATTCAGCATGAAACCCAAGCAACGACTAAAACTGAACCTTTTAAAGTTGATGTTCTTACCAGAGAACTACCTGAGGATCGTTACCGTAATGTTTTATTACAGTTCTTTAACCTACGAGCTGATGAGGTTTGTTTAATCATGACTTTACTGAGATCGTTACCGTAATGTTTTGTTACAGTTCTTTAGCCTGCCAGCTGATGAGGTTTGTTTAATCTTGACTTTACTGAGATTGTTACCGTAATGTTTTATTACAGTTCTTTAACCTGTAGCTGATGAGGTTTGTTTAATCTTGACTTTACCGAGATCGTTACCGTAATGTTTTATTACAGTTCTTTAACCTGCAAGCTGATGAGGTTTGTTTAATCATGACTTTACTGAGATTGTTACCGTAATGTTTTATTAAACTATTTTAACCTGCAAGCTGATGAGGTTTGTTTAATCTGGACTTTACCGAGATTGTTACCGTAATGTTTTATTACAGTACTTTAACCATCAAGCTGATGAGGTTTGTTTGATCATGACTTTACTAAGATCGTTACCGTAACGTGTTGTTACAGTTCTTTAACCAGCGAGCTGATGAGGTTTGTTTAATCTTGACTTTACTGAGATTGTTACAATAATGTTTTATTACACTACTTTAACCTGCGAGCTGATGAGGTTTGTTTAATCTGGACTTTACTGAGATCGTTACCGTAATGTTTTATTACAGTACTTTAACCAGCAAGCTGATGAGGATTGTTTAATCTTGACTTTACTGAGATCGTTACCGTAATGTTTTATTACAGTTCTTTAACCTGTAGCTGATGAGGTTTGTTTAATCATGACTTTACTGAGATTGTTACCGTAATGTTTTATTACAGTTCTTTAACCTGCAAGCTGATGAGGTTTGTTTAATCTGGACTTTACTGAGATTGTTACCGTAATGTTTTATTACAGTACTTTAACCTGCAAGCTGATGAGGTTTGTTTTATCTGGACTTTACCGAGATATCAGTAAATTTGCAAAACCCAAATGAAATTTTAAAACTGTAAGATCAAAATATATATTATATTCTTAACGTGAAAATAACCTTTCATGGACAAATTGTTAGTCAAAATACTTAATTAAGAATCTGATTTTTTGTGTGTGCATCAGGATTTTAATGTTTACTAAAACTTGTCAAATTTCATGGGGATACACTTAGTACTTTCTGAATTATAGGATGTTTAGTTTCATGGTTGTATGGTGGTTACAGGTTCAATCTAGAAAAAAATTAAGATATTAGTTGACACTATACATTACTATTACTCACATGAGGTAAAAAATTATTGGATCAAGTGAACTATAGCTAAGACTACTCATTATTATATATTTAAGACTTGTTACTTCGTGCTATACAATAGAAAGGCAATTAATGTACCATTTAACGAAACTTGAATGTACGATATCGTGTCTGTTATTTATTAAACACTTATTTTACATAATCGAACTTTCTTGAATGTGGTTAACTCAAATATAATAGAAATGTTTCTATGGTTTCGGAAGTTACTTTACATTTCTTACCTTTACTGCTGCCTTTTACTCTCACGTTATTGTCATGTGATGGTCAACATTTTAAACTTTTATATTAACTGATGTTTCAACTTTGTGGCTTCTTCAGGGCTAGTACATAAAACTGTTTTATATTACAATATTCATAAAATTAAATTTATGTACTAGCCCTAAAGAAGTGGCAGAGGTGAAACATAGGTTAAAATAAATGTTTTTTTAATTATCTGGAGTGTAAGGGTCGTTTTTTCTAACTTTGTTATCAAACTGTATAAATCCCTCCAGTATGGAAAAGGTCGTTTTTTATAACTTTGTTATCAAACTGTATAAATCCCTCTAGTGTGGAAAAGGTCGTTTTTTCTAACTTTGTTATCAAACTGTATAAATCCATCCAGTGTTAACTACAAATTCTGAAAGACAACAAAACATTTTGAACTTATCGGTGTTTTTGTTTCATAAATTAATATGTAATTTTTTGAAGGCATTTTTTTCTTTCTTTTTTGCCTTTGGAATTATATTCTGTATTTTTGAGATGCATCTATCTTATAGCAAGAGTTTCCGGGTTCTTCCAAACCCGAGAGCAGTCCTGCCTCTGGAGAAGTGTTAGAGTTTATAGCCCAGGACTGCCCAGTGCTTATGAAGAAAGGTGAGAAAACATTTAGTTAGTTGTGCTTTATGAGAATGATTTAGATATATTACTAAGGCGATGTTCCACTGCAGGACCACACGTGAAATATTTAACATCTAAGTATTTAGTTCACATCAAAGTCTGTATCACTCAGCTGTTCAATACTGCCACAGGTAGACGTGAAGCTGAAAGGATATCGTACAGTCCTTTCAGAAAAAGATGATATTCATATGGTAGACTTGTTAATCAATATAAAATCAAAGAACACAACATTTTAATGAATGTATCTATCAATCTTATGCATAGAAGTGGAAAACACAAACAGTGGTCTGTTTAGTACAGCAATAAACTCCAGAATCTTAACCCAAATCAGTCTAGAGCAAATTGTTAATCCATTTAGTGAAAGTTATAGTTTTAAATGAGACTCTTTCAATTCAAAAAGCTATCTTGATGAAGCTAGTCAAATATCATAATGCTATCAGCAAGATCAAAAACAAAAATTTAAACTTGATAAACACTCAAGTCAAAGTTCCCAAGTTTTTAGTCATAAAAATCATGGTTGTTTTTGTGAAAAACTGGAATCAAACAACTACTTTTGACCACACTTTAGTCACTCAATACAGAGCTTTGTAATCTTGAGGCACTCAATTCTGGTCCAGGAAGTTGATGTCCACTTACAGTGGAGGATCCTTGGTAGTTTATCGGGATGTGTGGTCTTGGAAGTTGACATCCACATACAGTGGAGTATCTGTGGTAGTTTGTCGGGATGTGTGGTCTAGGAAGCTGACATCCACATACAGCTGAGGGGCTGTGGTAGTTTGTTAAACTGTGTGGTCCAGGAAGCTGACATCCACATACAGTGGAGTATTTGTGGTAGTTTGTCGGGATGTGTGGTTTTGGAAGTTGACATCCACATACAGTGGAGTATCTGTGGTACTTTGTTAAACTGTGTGGTCCAGGAAGCTGACATCCACATACAGTGGAGTATCTGTGGTACTTTGTCAAGATGTGTGGTCTTGGAAGCTGACATCCACATACAGTGGAGTATCTGTGGTACTTTGTTAAAATGTGTGGTCTTGGAAGCTGACATCCACATACAGTGGAGTATCTGTGGTAGTTTGTTAAAATGTGTGGTCCAGGAAGCTGACATCCACATACAGTGGAGTATCTGTGGTAGTTTGTTAAAATGTGTGGTCCAGGAAGCTGACATCCACATACAGTGGAGTATCTGTGGTACTTTGTCAAGATGTGTGGTCTTGAAAGCTGACATCCACTTACAGTGGAGTATCTGTGGTAGTTTGTCAAGGTGTGTTATTATCCTGCCCTCATGTTCCAAAAGTACCCTTTTTTTCTGAGTCATAAATTGTCAACAACTACTAAAAGATGCACCTGATTTTACACTTCGTTTTCTGCAAGAAGATTCAAAAATGATTTCAGCTTTAAAATGACAGGTACACAGGGACTCGTAGGTCTTTTTAATAAAATAATTTTGATATGCTATTATGTGTTAATATACAATAATTCACTGTTTAGTTTAGATGTTTATAAGACCAACTGAATACGAATTAAACAGGATCTGTTTGTTTCTTATGGCTTATTACCATATGTGTACCAGAGACAACCCCCAAACCTCATAGTCTTCCCTAACACCTCACTCCCACCACAAAAAAGGGCTTGCCTTACAGTGCTTGAAAAATGCCTTTTTTTTTGTCAGTAAGCTGCTGCCCTTTCAATGCCTTCTATACATTACTGCTGTTTACACCTGGTTATTTTCATCTTGGAAGCTTACTGTTTCATTTTAACTCATTTTCATCTGACATAAGATTATTAGTTGTGTTTAACATTTTCTTTTAGATTTTCAAGACCTGTTTCCCGGCCGTGATCTTCAGCACGATAACCTTACCGTGTTAACTATGTGCCAACGAACCAAGAATGACATGAGCATTTGGAACGAAGATGTGGAGTCTGAGCGAGAGGAACTAACAGAATATGTACAAGTTTTTACCCTTCAAATTTATTTATTTTAATGGTTTTTTAAAGTTATTGAAAACTACAAAACACATTTCATACAACAAAGTTCAACACGTAATTCGTAGTATACAAGTTATAGGTTTCGCTATTGACCAGAGAACCTGATTTTCTATTATTAGCAACACACACGAACCGTCTGCTTATTTCTTTTACCTCGCAGGTGATACAGTAACTATACAGCTCACGCCATTAACGTTTAAAGAAAATGACTGCCTAAGTAGCTGAAATTTCTATATTGTGCGTGATTTTACGTTACACATTGCACACAGTATGTTTAAGTCGAGTACTTAAGTTTTGTTAAAACTTAGTTTTTTAAATAATACTTTCTAACCATCTTAAACTAAATTGATTGAAAATAATATATATAAACTGATAAACTTTCCAATAGCTACAAGAAGAAAATATATATATACAACTCACCGAGAAATATTGAAATGCTTTTTTTTTCCCATCAATCTTTTTTAAAATTACCAGAATTATAACTTCAAACATTAATAATTAGTTGGATATACATTTCAGTTTGGAAATCATGCAATTTGTTATGACCTGCGCAATGGTTTTCATGATTATACTTTATTTTTTCAGTTTGTCAGTGCTGCACAGGATATCTGTGAGGTTCTAAGAAAGGCAGGATATTGGGCAGATTTCATTGATCCATCGTCTGGAAAACCTGTATGTTTTTTATCTTACTATTGTAAATTGTACTTCTTTTTTATCAGTGTTTGTTTCCATTCCCTCTGATCAAACTAAAGCTAATTATATCCGCTAGCTCTGTTTACTAAATATTTACGTTTCTGTGAAATTGTTTGTGAATTTATTTTTTGTTAATAAGCGTGTCAGATGCTGTTATATGTACAAATATGTGGTTCTTACTATTTTCTCAGCTAGTCCTTGTTAAGATATCCCAGAATAGGAAAATATAATGTATGTAAAATTGGATAGGACTAAACCCATTTTTATCTTTGCAGGCTGTTTGTAACTTGAGCATACAAACTTCGACAGAGAGTTGTCGCACAGCCTGTAGAGATCATTGAATGCTTGTTTTCGAAGGGCTATCATAATTGTAATTAAATGTCACAACTCATAATGTGCCTGTGGTGAAACTTAGTGCCCTTAGTACAAGTAGTTTTAAATATGGAATTTTCTCTATAATAAACCCGCACGTTTGAACTGATGACGATCGCAGCACTAGAACGAAATAATAATACTGATTAAACCAGTGTGTCTTTTTCAGGCAATCGTCATTTTACCAAGAATATGAAGAGGGTGAAAATAAACATCCTGCTTTGGATGTTTCAGAGCTTATATAATTTATCAGTTTAATAATATAAACATGCACATATAGAAAAGGAATAGTTGTTAAATATCTACAATCAAGCATTTACAACGTTTTTATTTGATCAATTCTCATTATTTACCCCCTTTTAAACTTGTTAAGATGAAATATAATGTTTGTTTTTTCACCATCTTCTTGATTAAAGACAATCTTAGTTAAATATCTACAATCAAGCATTTACAACGTTTTTATTTGATCAATTCTCATTATTTACCCCCTTTTAAACTTGTAAAAATGAAATATAATGTTTGTTTTTTCACCATCTTCTTGATTAAAGACAATCTTAGTTAAATATCTACAATCAAGCATTTACAACGTTTTTATTTGATCAATTCTCATTATTTACCCCCCTTTTAAACTTGTAAAAATGAAATATAATGTTTGTTTTTTTCACCATCTTCTTGATTAAAGACAATCTTAGTCTTCATTCTGTA
>NW_013674419.1:3147-18132 GCF_000517525.1 Limulus polyphemus | reverse complement strand
ACCCACTTTTAAACTTGTTAAGATTAAATATAATGTTTGTTTTTCACCATCTTCTTGATTAAAGACAATCTTAGTCTTCATTCTGTAATTTTGGTGTCTTAAATTATTATTCTTTATGCTGTTAATAGGATAAATGAGTAGCAAATCCAATCTATGCAGACTTCCTATGATCCTGGATAGAAAAGGAATTTATTTGTTTTTCTACCGAACGACACAAGATATATAGTTTTCAATTTGGAACATTTTTAAGTCTTATAGTGTAATTAACACTATTCTTACTTATTATTTTTAAACAGACACTTAATACATTGTCGTTTTCCCGTTTTCAGTATCTTGGACCGCACACCAATGCGACATTTTTTGAGACGGATGAAAGATATCGTCACTTTGGATTTACAATCGAAGACTTGGGTTGCTGTAAGGTGATCTTTCATCACCTGTGGAATACACATGCTTTTGTATGTTGTCTCTTTACAAATGCTCCGCTTGAAAGTCCTGAGGTGGGAAATGTATTACAGAAACAACAAAGATTGAATAAAAACAACTAGATGAGGAAAAACTCTCACAGAGAATGATGGTTTATGCAGCTGTGTCAACCAATAGTGTTAGGCCTTAGAATTTATCTTCAAGAGTTACCAAGTGTATTTCAAGAAGTTTAGAAAATATAAATTATTCATCACACGTCTTTGGAAATACTTATCAACAGAAATAATTATTTTGCATGAACTTTTTTTTAAAACTTTTGAGAAAGTGGAATTGAAAGAATGTGTTGTGTTCTGAATTATCTAATTTTTTGAATCCAGACTAATTGGTTTTGTAGAGGTAATGGAAACAATGATGTTCCTGTAAGATAAATTATCTTTAGTTTGTGTTGTTAAAGCTTGCTACTTTTTTGCTTATTGAATAAAAGTTTTCAAAGTATAAGTTTTTGTATTATTAATTTTGCACAAAGTGAATTACAAATATATGAGAAACAAAGCACTGTGTTGTTTTATATAAAGACATTAAGTAACACTGTTTTCTGTAGTCAGAATATTGCAAACAAACTTTTTGACGTTGACGATGGAATTTGAAGCAGTCCCGAAACGTCATAATTGAAGATGTTTTCCATCTGTTGTAATTGATATTTATTATAAAACCTCTAAACAAGGTATTTTACACCAATCCAGCTAGTTTGATTCTTGTGTCCTCAGTTTTGTCTAAGCTATACATTACACCATTAAAAGCATGCAAACTAATAAAACTACTCAAATACGAGTCATCACTTTTTCTTCTCTCTCAGATCACTGAAGTTAAACTTGTTGCTTTGAAATTAAACAAAGTATTATTACCAGGTTTAATGCATTGTTCTTTTTTTTTCTCAGTATAGTGAAAAGAAATTTAACAATCACGTGGTTAGGAATTTTCTGGAAGATAATTCAGGTACCATATAACATTTAATACAAATGACAATTAAACTATTCTACCACAATTAAAACTGTAAGGACAGTTCTAGAAAATATCGGGTCAAACTTGGATGATACAAATGTAGTGAACAGTTCGTCAGTATGACACGTGGACATTTCCTGAATACTGAAACATTATGCTTGTTTATTCCTGCAAACACAGTCTTACAATAAATATGAAATTCAAACTGGACAACTTTAACAGCAGAATGGATCAATCCAGTGAACTGTTTCCTTTATCAACGGCTAAGTATAGAAAGAGGCACAGTTATGCGTACTGGATGAAAACTATTTCTTCGACTAATAGACATGGATTTTGTTCATATGCTTTTCGTATCCCTCATCATTAGCAAACAAAACACTAAATACTTTCTTTTGGCCCATCCTATACATACTTCAACTAACTTATGATTAAATAATAAAACTGTGATAAACATACTTATAATTAAACAAAATGCCGTAAGAAGCAGTTTTAAGTAAGAACACCAACAGGGACGATTCAGAACTAGACTAATATAAATATCAGATCTTAAAGAACACGCTATCTAACATTCCATCTTCATACTGAATTAGTTAATACGTCATGGAGGTTTCAAGATAATGACAGTTGTATAAAAATATACAAAAGTTGGCTGGTTTATATATACAAAAACAGTTTATATGTTACTCACAGAAAAACCAATTAGTTAAGATACAGTTTATATAACTAAACATCAGAGGAGGTTTCAAGATAATGACAGTTGTATAAAAATATACAGAGTATATAAAAGTTGGCTGGTTTATATATATACAAAAACAGTTTATATGTTACTCACAGAAAAACCAATTAGTTAAGATACAGTTTATATAACTAAACATCAGAGAAAAACCACGATGATTAAGTAAGTTAAAAACACGTAATCTTCAAACTGTGATCGATACATCATCACATTTATAGAGAATATTGCACTTATTCATAACAACACTGAAAATGTTTCTAACCTATACTATTCTGAAACAAACACTTCATTTCAAGTTTTGCTTTTAATATCGTTGTTCTTTCCATTTTGCTATAATTAACTTAAAAAAAAAACATCTGCTTTCTCTCACCAACTTATCATGTACATAAATACTGACAAAAAAATGTAGTTTTAAACCATGTGTGGCCTTCTGGAGTTAAGAACATACACTGGGCTCAAATTACCAGGAAGGGGGGGGGGGAGTCAATGAACCTCCCAGCTTTTGCTTTGCAATGGGGGGGAGGGGGTCAAGTTCTTCTGAATAAAGACTTGGAAACAAAATATTTGGACCACCCATCCCAAGCTGTTAAATTTAAGCCCTGAGTATCCACACAGAACAGTGACCTTATAAATACAATAGTAAAAATATCCAATTCCTCTGGTTTGATTAATATCCTATCTCACTAAGTGCTAGAAACTCAACACCTTAAATTTTAAAATTGTGTTCCTAGACGTTTGGGAAAAAATGGGAGTGGGTAATATAAATAGAAGCTAAACTCATAAATAAGACAAGAATGAAATACAAAGTTATAAGTTAGTTTTACTCAAAAGGTTAAAATATTTCATAATATAAAAGTGTACAGAGAAATATATAAAGGACCAATCTGCTACAGAGTGGCCCAAAAATTGGTTGCCATTTGTAACAGTGATGAAATTAAAAATTACTTTTGTTTTTTTTTAAAGATTTTTAGATGAACATACGGGGATGATCTGGACTGAACGTCTTTGGTATGTTGTGGATTCTGAGGGTGGACATTTCGAGCATGTTCTGTAAACACGTACACACATTCAGCCAATAGCAACCAATGTCTGGGACACTCTGTAATTTAAGGGCAACTTATTCTAAAAGGTTTTTACTATATTCAATAGCACAATCGATACTTGACGCAAACTGTTATCTTAACAATATATGTAAACAAACACGAGTAGTTGTAGTAGTAAAAAAAATTCAAAGTAACATACAGAATATAACATAGATAAATCTTCAAGCATTTGAACTTACAAATAAAAAAAAAGCATTAAGTAATCTAAAGAGCATTTTTTAGAACTTCTTTTTATGCTGAATATTAGTCAAGAGGGTATCGTAAAAATTTAAGTACAGTTTTTTCAGATCAAACTGTAAAGCTATACACACCTCTGTAACAAAATAAATCCTACATTTCTGCTTTATAAATATGCAGAAATAAAAACAACAAAAGGCTGGATATATAAACCAAAAACTTCATTACAGATATTTTTGTGGAAAGATACAAACATTATTATATTAAAGTATGTTTCTTCAGATTTCAGTATTTTATATAAAATACACTAATGCATGTCAAGAAAATTCTTTATGAATAAAGTTACTTATCTATTAAGCTGTAGTAACTGCCAGATAAATAGTGAGACTGACCATCAGTATCGTGTTATTCTTACTTGAAAAAATAAATGTCTTACTGCAACAGTTTCAGTTAACTGCAGTTAAAGAGAATCATTAAGTGACAAACACGATTAACATTCTATATTTGATACTTTATCCAGCTGCACAGTTTGTTTCTCTTTAATCAGTATGTTAAATGAATTTACTCAAATCTTACTAGTAAGCTGTATGGTCATTGTACTAATTTTAGTTTAGGCTACATCTGAAACGTGGGGTTGAAGTAAGCTGTACGTGACAACGTACCAATCCACAAAACAAACTTAAGACTACTTAGTATACTATCTACATATTTTATCTCATTTCTTATATTTTATTTTAGCACCAGTTGTCGGAGGGAACGACATTTTTACGAGAATTCCTCCAATAAAGCATTTCTGGAAATCATGCGTTTATATCATTGCAATGTTGCTCTTTGGTATCTAATGGAGTAACTAGGTGAGTTACAAAATACAAGTAAAAGAATTAATAAATCAAATGTTGTTGCACAAAAATCTGTATGAAATCTTTGGTTGTTTGTTAGAAAAATATACATTACAAAGTACTAGATAAAGTCTGGCACAATTATATCACTATTTATACTTTTACACACTGTATTCTTCAGAACTTACACTGGATCAAGTCTGTGATAAAACCTTGTGTATACAAGCTGCTTGTTTCTGTTACACAATAAAATAATGCAGAGCTACAGATATAAACTACAGTGGTGTACGTATACCGGAAGAATATTTCCTTGCTATTTTCCTCCATAAGTTGGGTTCTTGAAGGTTGATGTAGCCTGTTTGTAGATAGGATTCTCACCCTAGGTGACAAACAAAACAAAGTTAATGAGCAACAGGCTTTAGGAAAACTGAAACAATAACAAAGAAATCTTGTTAAAGTTACTTGACGAACGTGAAATACCCTATGTCTGGTTCTTTAAATTTCTAAGCAATCGTTATCTTCTGTATATAATTTTGTTTTAGCCCGGATTTATCTTCAAAATTATTTTTTTTGGTTATTGTTTATAATTTCCGTTCCTTGGTCTTTAGTACAAGTTCCTCTGTTCTACTTCCTTTCCTTGGTCTTTATTACAATTTCCTCTGTTCTACTTCCTTTCCTTGGTCTTTAGTACAAGTTCCTCTGTTCTACTTCCTCTCCTTGGTCTTTAATGCAAGTTCCTCTGTTCTACTTCCTTTCCTTGGTCTTTAGTACAAGTTCCTCTGTTCTACTTCCTTTCCTTGGTCTTTAGTACAAGTTCCTCTGTTCTACTTCCTTTCCTTGGTCTTTAGTACAAGTTCCTCTGTTCTACTTCCTTTCCTTGGTCTTTAGTACAAGTTCCTCTGTTCTACTTCCTTTCCTTGGTCTTTATTACAATTTCTTCTGTTCTACTTCCTTTCCTTGGTCTTTAGTACAATTTCCTCTGTTCTACTTCCTTTCCTTGGTCTTTATTACAAGGTCCTCTGTTCTACTTCCTTTCCTTGGTCTTTAGTACAAGTTCCTCTGTTCTACTTCCTTTCCTTGGTCTTTAGTACAATTTCCTCTGTTCTACTTCCTTTCCTTGGACTTTAGCACAAGGTCCTCTGTTCTACTTTCTACTGCCTACCAGAATGCACACTTCCCTGTTGCCATGGTGATACAACAAAATTACTATACATTGGTCCATTCCCAGTTCACTCCAAGGAGCAAGCAACCAGATAAGTTATCTCACCTTCTTCTGTAACTAATTTTAAAATATAACTCCATTTTTCGTTTATTATTAACATACTCACAGGTTCTTAGAATTACTAATGTAGTTTTCTTCCATTAATGCTTTGTTTTCATGACCTGCTTTGAGAACCAGAAAACTAGCTAGCTGGTTCACCAGTTCTTCTGAATGATATTAAGGTTTAGGTTTATTAGCAGTGTAAGACTAGAGGGTAGGCAGCTAGTCATCACCACCCACCGCGAACTTTTGGGCTACTCTTTTACCAACGAATAGTGGGATTGACCGTCATATTATAATGCCCCACTGCTGAAAGGGTGAGTGTGTTTGGTGTGACGGGGATTCGAACCCGCGACCCGCAGGTTACGAGTCGAGCGCCCTGACCACCTGGCCATGCCGGCCCGAACGATATTAAGCTAATTAAAAAAATATTATAATAATACAAGAAAAAAAAAGTGAAATAAATAACTATCAGTGTTAAAGTCAAAAACACTGTGTTATTAATTCCAGATCACTTGCTTAATTTGATTCATATCATAACAGTTGTTGTTCATGAAACCTGATGATATTTATAGTGTTCAGACCAATACTTAGTTGTATCCCAGCTAGCCTGATGAACCCTGAGTATTGGGTGAAAGGCTTCTTGGGCACTGAATACGGTAGATGTAGTACAAGGACCCATGAATGAAAGCAAAAGAATGAGATACCACACAATATATAATTGTAATAAAACACTACACTTGGTCCATGCTTTGGAAGCTAAGCCTAGCTAGGCAATGATGACATCACAATAAACTAACACCAACATAAAAATCTGTCTAATCTATCTTTAATTTTTTTAACTTTAAAAAAAAAATGGAGCTTCAACACATTGGTGGTGAGAAAAGTACAAAATTCTTAGGGATAACAAGATTAAAAATCAAATGTCTAATTTTTCTTGTCCATAAAAGATTTAAAATTTACAAAATTACTGAAAAGGTATCTTTGGTTTGAATTTCATGCAAAGCTACACGAGGGTTATCTGTGCTCTGTCCACCACAGGTATAGAAACCTGGTTTCTAGCGTTGTATTTGTTTGTTTTGAATTTCACGCAAAGCTACACGAGGCCTATCTGCACTAGATGGCCCTAATTTAGCAGTGTAAGACTAGAGGGAAGGCAGCTAGTCATCACCATCCGCTGCCAATTCTTGGGCTACTCTTTTACCAATGAACAGTGGGATTGACCGTCACATTATAACATCTCCACGGCTGAAAGGGCGAGCATGTTTGATGGGATGGGGATTTGAACCTGTAACCCTCAGATTACGAGTCAAGCACCCTAACCACATGGCCATGCTAGGCCTTAAAGGTATCTTTCAAGTTATGTGAAACACTTATAATTAAAAGTTAGAATTGTAAATAAATTAATTAAAAAGTTATGCTCAAACTCCATCTATAGGTTTGCAAATGTAGGTTTCCGGTTTCACAACTTTTAAACTTGTAGGAATTTTATACGTTTTCCTCAGCAGATTTATTCTTATGTAATATTTGGAAACGTTTTAGAAAAAAACCTGTGAAACTTTCCAGGATAATAATAATAAAAACAGACATTGTACATCACGATGTGATTTATACTCACAGTGTCCCATTTGGCCATCTGTCTTTCTTTCTCAAACTTAGCAAACTCACGTCGATCATGAATGGTGGTGAGCAGTTTCCATATCAGTAGAAGTGCCAGCCCCACCAGAACAATTCCACCAATAACGCCAAGCACAATTGCGAGGATGTTGATTGGTTCTGGACAATCTGAGAATCGCACAAACATACACAATCATTTTAATTTGATGACGTTAGATAAACAAATAGGTTCAAGAAATCAAATTAACACAAAAATACATTCCCCCCATAACCCAAGCACCTTTCTTCCTCAGTTTACACCTTTCAAAAGTGCCCAGGTTATAGGGCATCGTATTTTTGTGTTAAATTCATTCTTTTTACTTCAAAATTCATGTATACATTTTCAATGGAGCCAAAAGAGAACCTATCATTCAGAAAAAAATAAAATATAATTATAAAACCTAATGGCTTTTAAATCAAACATATACCAAAAAAAAACAGAGATGACCATCTGAAGACTGAGAATTATAAGTACTGAAATGCTGATCACACACTGATATTAGCAGGTTTGGTGCAACCTAGAGGTTTTAATTAAAACAACATAGAATTTCGTTTTTGCTACTAAAGTGATTGTTATATTTGACTGATAAAAGCTAAGATTAACTTGGTATACGACCCAGATTTCACTTAGATTTTCTTAACAGCCTATTAAATGTAAATAAAACTTTGGGGTGGGGATCAAACTAAAATGTTTCTGAATAACACAGGAGGTGAAAAAAAAAATTCTTACTTTATATATTCATAATAATATAGTTTCAGGTATAATACTAATCTAACAATTGGGGATTCTAATTCAAAGCTGAATGTTACCTTTTGTTCTTTGGGCCCACACTAAGGGCTTGTTATCTTCATCAAGTTTGTAGACAAACTTAAATTTACAGTCGTCATCATCACGGAAGACACACAATCTTTGCCCCGGTTCTTCCACTAGAAAAATGGAAGATTCTTAAAAAACAACAACTAAACTTGACAAAATTAGAAACTCTTTAACATATTCTCTGCTACCACAAGTAAAAGTAAACTACAACCATGTGTCGACTTCTGATATTTAAAACAACAACAACTAAACTTGACAAAATTAGAAACTCTTTAACATATTCTCTGCTGCCACAAGTAGACTACACCCATGTGTCGACTTCTGATATTTAAAACAACAACAACTAAACTTGACAAAATTAGAAACTCTTTAACATATTCTCTGCTGCCACAAGTAAAAGTAGACTATACCCATGTGTCGACTTCAGATATTTAAAACAACAACAACTAAACTTGACAAAATTAGAAACTCTTTAACATATTCTCTGCTACCACAAGTAAAAGTAAACTACACCCATGTGTCGACTTCTGATATTTGTGAATTCAAATGAAACAGGACGTCAACAGAAACAAACAATTAACTTTTTTCTTTGCTTTAAATATAAGTATTTACATTACATTAGAAGTTCAACATAGAAGTTACTACAAACACTAACATAGTACCTATTAATAACACTGTTTTACTTTGTCTAGTTACTACAAACACTAACATAATACCTATAAAAAAATTAGCTCCAAAATTTAAAGAGAGAGTTAAAAAGAGATTTATTTTCACAGCTAACCTTACTTTCTTCTCTACACCATCCATTTACCTTTTATAAAGAGCTAAGAACTTTATTTTCACTGATTTAGGAAACCAGTGATATTTCAAATCATTAATGTAATGTTGTTGCAGGCCCAACTGTTAACCTTGAAAAAACATACCATCAATGATGAACTGAAGCTAACCTTTCACAATCAGAAACAGCTTCTAAGGTGAGGATACCTTGAGAGGGTTTATCACATTTATAAACTACTTCACTGGGGCCATCTGAATATGCTACAAACATAAAAGTGTTTTTGTAATAAATGGTACCGACTAGGCTTACCCTCAGCTTCACTAACTTCTACAGGAATAAAAGAGCAGTTTTTACATTCTTCGACAGTCAGCGGCCCAGAATCAAACATCAGACATTGAACACACTCTTTAAGATCCTCACAGAGACCAGGACAAGTCTGTAATGTTAGAAAAACAAATCATACTTGTTTCATGTTAGAATAAACATTGGAATGAGGTACTAACACTCATTCAAATTGTTAGAATATATGTTCGAATGGGGGTACTACACTCATTCAAATTGTTAGAATAAACATTGGAATGGGGTACTACACTCATTCAAATTGTTAGAATAAACATTGGATTGGGGTACTAACACTCATTCAAATTGTTAGAATAAACATTGGATTGGGGTACTACACTCATTCAAATTGTTAGAATAAACGTTGGATTGGGGTACTAACACTCATTCAAATTGTTAGAATAAACGTTGGATTGGGGTACTACACTCATTCAAATTGTTAGAGTAAACATTGGATTGGGGTACTACACTCATTCAAATTGTTAGAATAAACGTTGGAATGAGGTACTACACTCATTCAAATTGTTAGAATAAATGTTGGAATGAGGTACTACACTCATTCAAATTGTTAGATTAGCTAAACAGATTGGAGGTTTGTTTTCTTAGTTCTTATAAATACAACAGATAAAACACAAAACTACTGAAGGTACATACATTTTTAATACTCATAGTTTTAATAAGGATTTATGGGATAAACACAAAACTACTGAAGGTACATACATTTTTAATACTCATAGTTTTAATAAGGATTTATGGGATAAACACAAAACTACTGAAGGTACATACATTTTTAATACTCATAGTTTTAATAAGGATTTATGGGATAAAACACAAAACTACTGAAGGTACATACATTTTTAATACTCATAGTTTTAATAAGGATTTATGGGATAAAAAACAAAACTAGCACAAATTTACAACTTAACCTTCAACACCTGCACTTACAGGGCAGTCCTCACAGAAACGTCCACTGTACCGCTGATCTTCCGATTCAAAACACTCACACACCCCACACTTGCACTCCCCATGACCACTACAGATTTGCTGCAATTGTAAATAATAGATTAGTTTTATTATACAATAATACAAGGACTTCGTATAACAAAACCCAGACAGACTAAACTTGATCTTAAGCATCAAAGATGTAGTGTAATTCAGTAAAATGGGAGTTATGATCAATAAAACAATATATATCCAATAGCTTAAAGTAACAAAGTAGCTACTATATAAGTAATAGAGAAAAAAATATGAATAAACAAAATAATGGTATTATCAGAAACATAGAATTGTTTACAGATATTACAGGTTTAGAAACTGTGTAAGGAACACAGAACTGTTTACAGATATTACAGGTTTAGAAACTAAGGAACAGAGACTTGTTTACAGATGTTACAGGTGTACAAACTAAGGAACAGAGAATTGTTTACAGATATTACAGGTGTACAAACTGTGTAAGGAACATAGAACTGTTTACAGATATTACAGGTGTACAAACTGTGTAAGGAACATAGAACTGTTTACAGATATTACAGGTTTACAAACTGTGTAAGGAACATAGAACTGTTTACATATATTACAGGTTTACAAACTGTGTAGAGAACATAGAACTGTTTACAGATATTACAGGTGTACAAACTGTGTAGAGAACATAGAACTGTTTACACATATTACAGGTGTACAAACTGTGTAAGGAACATAGAATTGTTTACAGATATTACAGGTGTACAAACTATGTAAGGAACATAGAACTGTTTACAGATATTACAGGTGTACAAACTATGTAAAGAACATGGAATTGTTTACAGGTATTTACATGAAACAAAAAACTGTTTAGCCTTACTTACGTTACTATCAGGAGCAATGCAACTTTCATTATCTTTTTTGCATTCACAGGCATGACCTGTCCAGTCAGGTAGGCACTGACATTTACCACACTCACACTCCCCGTGGCTAGGTCCTGTGTAGGAAATCAACGGAAGAGTAACTAATATACAAGTTTCTTGAAACATTTAGTTGTTTTTATAATTATTAAATAGAAACAATAAAAATACAAGCCGTTCTTCTAAAAATAAAACAAAGAACGGGCTAAGAAAAAGAGCCTTATAATAATTTCTTCATCAGACTACTGGAAACAGCATACAGTTTTCAGATTTTCACATAAAACCACTATTCTTGTCAGACTAAATGGTGAAACTTCTCTATTACAGAGTATAATGTAACCCAGGGCACGAGTTTGTGGCAACAAGATGCAAACCATTATGCCCCACCTGCCCATCTCCGTACAGGTTACTATTTTGCTACTTTTTTGGTTTGGTTATAATTTATTCTGCGTGTTTTCACTGACCTACTGCAGGAAATAAGTGTATCAATTTCTTCTATGTTTTAGTATTAGAAACTATAATAGTTTAATGATTTTACGTTATAAAAATCCTTGCAAATTTCATCAAACTTTTTTCTAAAATAATCAGTCTATCTGGATTAGCAGGCACGTGAAAATAACCAGGATTATCAGTTATAATTATACCATAATACTCGTTAAAAGTCGACAAAGATTTAAATTTGAGATTCTCAAAATCAGTTATATTTTTTAACATACATTTTCTATAAACCAATTTTATTTATTTAAATATATCTCCTATAATAATATATTCATTTATTGAGTTTTTAGGGTCAAGGATATGATTTTATTTTTTAAAATTACAGTTTTTTTTATTGTAGTTTATCTTTGGTGACAACAATCATGAACATCATTTCATAAATCAATTCTTAAACCTATGCGAAGATCATTAATGTATTGCTCAACCCCCTATTTCTGTGAAGTTATAAATAGTTATGTTTACTATAATTGTAATTTTACAAAATGCATCTTTACAAAACTTGGCATACTTTTAGTAAGCATAACAACAACAATCTAAAATATTGAAGAGAAACAAATACGTAAATGTTTTCTTCAGTGTTTTATTTATTTCTTATCGAGATGGAGTCGAGTTATAGGTAAATGTTTTCTTCAGTGTTTTATTTATTTCTTATTGAGATGGAGTCGAGTTATATGTAAATGTTTTCTTCAGTGTTTTATTTATTTCTTATTGAGATGGAGTCGAGTTATATGTAAATGTTTTCTTCATTGTTTTATTTATTTCTTATCGAGATGGATTTGAGTTATAGGTAAATGTTTTCTTCAGTGTTTTATTTATTTCTTATCGAGATGGAGTCGAGTTACATGTAAATGTTTTCTTCAGTGTTTTATTTATTTCTTATCGATATGGAGTCGAGTTATAGGTAAGTGTTTTCTTCAGTGTTTTATTTATTTCTTATCGAGATGGAGTCGGGTTATCGTTAAGATAACAACATAAGAGTTCTAACTCACCACTGCATATTTTCCCTTCGTAACGATCACATGAAAAATTATCACACTCGCAAAACTTCCCTGTTACCACTTCTTCAGGATTCTGTATCACAAAAAATAAAGCAAAGATTAGTTAAGAAATTCTCAAAGATTGTAAAACAACATGTTAACTGAATCTGAGTGTATGAACATTAAATTTGATTCAAAGTTAGTTTATGGTAATGATTAACAGTACACAGTTAACCAGATTACGGCAGATTATTGAAATGAAAAGACCCAACACACTTGCCTGCCTTGGGATACATTCGCAAACTCCACAATGACAGATTCCTCGTCCAGAGCATGGCTTAGTTTCATTGATACTAGGAGCAGACAAAAGAAATTAGGGAACTATATACCAATGTACAAGTTAGACTGACTTATCTGGAATGAATTAGCATTTATTGTTTTTCTAGGTATTAAAGATGTTTGAAATATTTCCTATTTTCAAAAGATAATTTTATTTTCTACAATTTATCAGAAAAAAAAGAAATAAATCTAAAATATTATTATTATGGCAGCTCAAGGAACATAATTTTCTTAGTTTTTCAATTTTATTTGTTATTTTAGGTGGCAAATAAACACTTTCTACACGTGAAGTATTACAGAGCATCCTTAGTTACCAAACTTTCTCTTTCAAAAAAAAAAACAAGAGAGAGAGAGAGAGAAAGAATTTATTTTTTGTATGCTCGTCTTCCTACCTTACATTCCCAAACAGTTAAACCTTTATATGTGAACAAACAAAACATCGACCAGCCGATATAACAATTCCTAAAGTTTTTCTAACCGAAATATTGACTTTCAGCACGGGTAAAATTATTTTTTTTCACAATTAATGTTAGGGCTCTTTTTAATAATGAGATTAATTTATTAAATATTATTTATTTAATTATCGTAAGCCAGATATGGCTGGTAATGCCCAATCAGTATTATTATAATAAAGAGTTTATCAGGAACAATATATTTCTACAAACTTACAAGAAACATTTTGTTTCATCTATGGTAGGGTCTGTATCCTTAGAGTCACATTCGCAATTGATCCCAGAACGACCATCGTAACAACTACATATCCCACACTGGTAAGTACCATTGCCAAAGGTACACTTGTCGCTGTCTCTCTCCTATTGAAACAATATATAAACATGTGCCGGTTAGGCCGTTTATCACACAACACTTTGATACTGCTTTACTCCTAGAGAGCTTATGTTTAATATTTTTCCTACCAAATTAGAAGACTTATTATTTTATCTTACTTACTACAAAATCTTTGATTTATAATTACAGGAAACACAAGCACCATACCTTAATTTCAAGCGAAAAGTCAGTTCCTGAAGAAGAAAATGTTGTAGTCTGAATGTGATTGCTTTTATTACATTTCTCAATGAGCTTTCCCATGTGAATTAATAAACAGTCTAGAAAATGTTTATATTGTAACTAAGAGCAATAATACTTTAATTGAGAGAAGTAAAACTTTGGAGACAAGTCAAATTTAAGTTTTCTGTTGATGCAAAGATTTCTTTACCACATCAAAAACAATCAAAAAAGATTGCAAATGTGTCAGACTCAAAGGGTGAAGTGCTTCCATAGAAACCACATCCCCTAATGCATTAGAAGATGGAAGGAGGAAATTTAAGAGGAGAATCCAAAAGAACCATAGAATCTCCGGAAAGGATCATAAATGTGTCAGACCCAAAGGGTGAAGTGCTTCCAATAGAAACCACATCCCCTAATGCATTAGAAGATGGAAGGAGGAAATTTAAGAGGAGAATCCAAAGGAACCATAGAATCCCCGGAAAGGATCATAAATGTGTCAGACCCAAAGGGAGAAGTGCTTCCATAGAAACCACATCCCCTAATGCATTAGAACCTAGCAGTAAGATAGTGAACTGTAATGGTGTGGATAACAGAAAGCTCCATGAAATGTAATTGAAGAGGAGAATGGATGGTCCAGACAGAGGAAGGTGTTTAAAAAGACATTCCCAAATAGCCGAGATTGTTAGGTAATGTAGCAGGAAAAACTTATCCAACTGAAAATCCAACCACCCAAGCTACTTGTGTAAGAAGTAGACAAGTATTTTATGACCACCCACGTTCAGAAGTAAAAAACCGAAGCCAGACATCCAAGTAGTGGTATTAGTAAAATACCCAAAAATGCACAAGTAAGATAAAACGCATACCACCTGACAAAAAACCTACAGAACTGAAACGAGTCAGACGGACAAGGCACAAAACTGGTACCGAGTCACGTGTTGAAAAAAAAACCTAAGATAGTATCCCGAGAAATGAAAAATTATAATGTGTACCCTGAAGAAATAGACCACCCGGTTGTGATCAAAGACTAGGTAACTTAGACTTCCTATTTCTGTATGGTAGTTATAAAGCTGGTCAAATTGACCAACTCTGTATAAAGTTAAGGTAGAGAAAATATAAAGTTTTACTGAAAAAAAATGTTTGAAATTTTTTTAG
>NW_013674419.1:0-2427 GCF_000517525.1 Limulus polyphemus | reverse complement strand
TTAAATATTGTGTGGTATATTAAATATTGTATAATATATTAAATATTGTGATATATTAAATATTGTGTGGTATATTAAATATTGTGTGATATTAAATATTGTGATATATTAAATATTGTGATATATTAAATATTGTGCAATATATTAAATATTGTGATATTAAATATTGTATAATATATTAAATATTGTGATATATTAAATATTGTGTTATGTTAAATATTGTGTTATGTTAAATATTGTGTAATATATTAAATATTGTGTAATATACTAAATATTGTGTGATATATTAAATATTGTGATATATTAAATATTGTGTAATATACTAAATATTGTGTAATATACTTCACAATATTTAATATATCACACAATATTTAATATATCACACAATATTTAATATATCACAATATTTAATATATCACACAATATTTCGATATATTAGATTTGTTTGTTTGTTTTAGAGCAAAGTCACATTGGGCTATCTGTTGTGTCCACTATGAGGATTTTAACATTGTAAGTCTGTAAACTTACCACTACCCCACGAGCAAACCATTAAATTTTGACGTTATTTGCTGGGTTAATTTTCAGTTCTGATACAAGTATAACAGTGAACTAGAATAAATTAAAATAGGTTTTACAGTCAGCATCAGGAACAAAGTCATGTTAAATAATAATGAAAATTAAATCATACTGCACGGGAGCTTCTAATTTAAAACAACACTTAAAATAACAGATTAAATAAACCTATAATGACTACGATAGATAAATAGTACGTTGACCATACAATGACACATAGACATAAGAAAAAAAAAGCCAACAACTTTTCTCATAGTTGATAATGCTGTACCTCGTTCCAAGGTTTCTCACACCGACATTCACAGATAATCTCCAGATCTATCACTAGAGCCTCATTCAAACCAACTGGATAGATCTGAATTGTTTGGTTCCACTCAGCTTTATTCTTTGGGCACTTTTTGATCTCAATACTCGCTTCAAAATTCACCTAACAAAAGAAAAAGACAAGAACTAGTGAGAAGGTCACTGACTAGTAGGTGGTGCTGTACCTCCAATACTCTATATACAACACACACACACACGCACATATACTATTATGCGTAGAATAAAGAAATCGTCCAAAAAAATCAACTTTAAATTCCTTACTAATGCAAAAATAATGTGTCAAAGAACTTATTTTCCAAAAACATTTCAACCATTCTAAAGATTTGAAGAATAAAATCAGTAATCAGATATATATATATATATTCCTACAGTGCAAATATTCAATTTGTTTTGGTTTGAAAAATATCTTTTTTTGACCTTACATAGTTTAATTTTATTAAGGCTTCACAACAGCATAAGTATACTTACACTATTACCAACTTTCAGACCTTCACATTCGTTGGTCTTTTTTCTATCCCCTCTAAATAGGAAGAGAAAAAAAAAGTAATGTATCACCTACAACTTTTTAATTTATAGTTGGTTAACAGATTGTAGTGTTTAAATATACTTCTGGATTAAAACATTAGTTAAGATTATCTTAGTGCCACAGTTAATATCTTTAACTATGTAAATACCTGTTAATTTTTCGCAAGTGTTTTAATATTCCTAAAATATAACATTGTTTTGCAAATTTCTAAAATGATTTAACAGAAAGTAACAGACCAGAACTTTACATGCTATTTTTTGTCAAGTTTATAGTAGTCCTTGATTACTTTATCAGTTTTTGATAATCCAAGAACAAACAATTGTACAACATCAATCACAGATAATAACGTTTATACAAGAGATAGCATTTTTTGATCTTCAACATATTTTTAACACATTTAGATTGCCGCTAATAACTGGATGAAAAAAACATTGCACATCTCGTGCTATTTTTAAACATCACTCTCAAGTTTTTATTATTAGGAGCACCACAAATAACGCTCAAGATAAAAAGTTATATTTTACCCAAAAAAAAAAAACACGACACAAAACAAGGTTACAAATAACAAACCAAAAGAGTTTCACGATGTAATCCCTTCAAAATTACGTATAAACTTACATTGATATTGGTCAGTAATTTTGGTATTATTCATTCGTGGACTGCTTCCTTAACCCTTTCTGGATTGGAGAGATATCAATGATATCCCCTAAATTGTTTCCTTTTCACAGTGCAAATACTTAATTAAGAAAACATGATATAAGCTTACAAAATAGTATCTGGTATCTGCTTTTGGAAAAATTCTTAATTTGATTTAATAATCATTTGTTTAGGTTGTGAAATTTCCAGAATTTTGTTATGAGACAGTTTGGAAAGAAAGAAGGTAATATTGCCTCCATCTTAGAGTTTTAATTATTTTTTTATCAAAGTTACACTTTATATATACACCTGGAAAAAGTTAAGCACCCCCGTGTTTTTTTCAAGTGATTCAGATTCGACGTTCTTGT
>NW_013674418.1:17041-28182 GCF_000517525.1 Limulus polyphemus | reverse complement strand
ACATAAGAGATATATACGTATATATATATATATATATATATATATATAATAGCTGGTTAACTGACTGGATATTCTTGTATGGCTGAATATTGAGATTTGACTGTACTCGTACGGCGCATTCATTCATGATCTCATTCATTGGAAAGTTACATAAATTGTATTACTTTACTTGGGTATGTGTCGCATTTTTACAATAAATACATCTGGCTGAATTTCGCTATTTCTAAGTGAGGTTTAATGTAGATTTTTACTGCAAACACTTACTTGCAACTGGACGCTATGAACCAAACATAGTCCCTCTTACTGATAGGCTTAGATGAGCACACTGTCCCCAAGCTCCCACACGCTGTCCCTCCTACGACACGAAAAGGGGGCGAGGGTATTGCATTTGGGTCCGTGTATTTGTATGTATGTCCACGCGCGTATCTCGAAAAATAATAAACAAATTTATGTGAATTATTTATCGGAAATAAGGTGTCCCCATAGGACGGTCCTCCACAAATCTGGTCCGGATCGCGATTCGGATCACTTTGAAAATATTTTATTATGGAGGTATAAGACATTTTCTCGGTTTCTTGAGTAATAACTGTGTAAAAAGTGATCGGATTAGGACCGAATTTTAGACACACATTAAAACAAAAAATCTACGGCGATGCGAAGGTATCCAATCTCTCTCATTGCTCTTATTACTTACGCGAAACTTAACCACACTGTTCTATAAACAGTAATCGCAATCCGGTTGATGATTCAGTTATAAAGTTTGATTTCAAGTAAAACTGATTGTCTTCATTTAATGAATAAAATACAATAAACTGACCATAACAAATGTGTTAAAACTAGACAAAAAATCCAAAATTCATTGTTAATTACGTGTTACATACACACACACACACACTTATATATAAGAAAGAAAACTTAACAAAACCATTATGCTTATGTAAAACATTTTATATTCTAAGACGATTGCATTTGATAACAACAAACGCTCAAGCGCGTGCACAAAAATATTAACTTGAAATTTGTTCTTTACAGAGAGACGGTAACTGATTCTTTATTTACTTTAGGGTTAAACATAAGCTAACGATTTTAAACAAACTAAAATTATGCCTCCATTTAAGTCGAATTAAAAATAGCACTTCTCATTATGAAGAATGAAGCAAATTGCGCTCTTCACAATACTGGTAATAACAAAGTATCGACATAAGAAAAGAAAATTAATACTAAGCCAACCTATCATTCAATTCCCCACTTGTCACTGAGTTACACTGTTTTCGGGGAATTCCACCACTCATCAGTAACCCTGGACAAGGACAAATTGAAATTGTTATATAATACTGTAAACTAGAGATGGCCAGAAGTTTTAGCAGTGGTGCCAATTTTAGGCTCTGAGTTTTCAGTGAGGTGCCGTTGATCTAAAAAAAAAAAAAAGGCCTCCAAACAAAGTCCATAGGAATGAGTTGCGAGCCACTCAGTCAAATTAAAAGGTATAATAAAACAAACGTTACCTTTCTGGACCTCTTTTTGCCAGCAAGCCATGCCCGTATTTGTCCCCTGTTGTAGCTCACTCTCTTATCCATACACAGCAGTCATCAGCAGAAAAACCGTGCCACCTACAATAAAGAATTTTCCATTTACTCGTGGAGTCTAAAATAATTGAAAATGAAAAGCAATCAGAACACTATATCACATAACAAATGTTTATAATGCTCGGATATCTCAAAAAATAATGTTATAATTTCTGAATATACAAATTATCACGTTCCGTTCTTCTCTTCAAATTTTCATAATTGAAGATGTATTGGTAATGCGCTAATATCCTAGTAAAGAGCTGGCTTTCTTAGCTTAATGGCATGAGATTCTAACATTCTAAGGTGGAATTCTTCCCGTGAATAGAACATAACTCGAAAAAGGTGGACGTAGCCACACCATTACCTTCGTTTAGACAACGGCTGGTAATACTACTGGTGCTGTAAGTTTTAGCGCTGCAGCGTTCATTTATTCGAATGCAGAGCCTTCTAGTGTTTGATCCAATATATATCTCTGGTTGCACCTCAGGTACATGAACTCATATACCACCAGCAAGGTATTAAATTAATGTTGTTTGCCATTAAAGTTCAAGAGCCATTTCAACCTAGACCCTGTTTTAACACCTCTCATACGAGCCAGCCCAGCATACTTTAGTACTGAGTCTAGGATGGTCAACATGGGCCTCATTCCGGAAAAATATAACAACTTAAATCAATCTATATGGGTTAAACTATGATGATACCATACCGGACAATATACCATCCTTTTTATGTTCACTTCTTCATTGCTGAACCAGTATTTTTAATTTGCTAATCGCTAGGGAAATCATCTTGTAATGCATTGTGCATCTGCTTCAACGTCAACACTACATCTTTGGGCTTTACTGTGCCGTTAGTTTAACAAAATATTGAAATAAATTATTTCTTATATATGATTCCAATCTCCATTTTTGAAGATAACAATACTACTGTGCCCTTTGTTTATGTTTCACTGTCAATGAAGTAATCAATTGACGATTCTCCAATTCAGCTAGTATGTCAAATTGATTGGGATACATATGTTCGAACAAGTTTTTCCCTCATTCGACCTAGACCCACGGTTTAGCTTAATCACTACACTTAAACCATCACATTCACAACTAGTCTAGAACGTTTCAAACATGTTTCATTGCTACATCGTTTTAGTTCTCCATGTTTGTTCTCATCGTCTCAGATCAGGTCACGGGTCTGGTCCAGCGTCCTAAACCTCGAATATAGTGCCAAATGTCTTCGTCTTGTATAATCAAAACAACCCAAACCTTTACGGAATGAGTCATTTTTTTTTTGGATCCACTTCAAGATGCCGGGCTGACCGGGGAATTTGGGGAAAGAAAAACAGCGGATAATCGAGGATCGCGGATAATGGAGGCTCGGATAATCGAGGCACTAGTGTAGCCCCATTTTCCGGTACAAACAGTAGTGAAGTTAGGTTAGGCAAACCTGACTCCTAAGTTTTGGGGCTGGCTCCTAGATTTGAAAATACTTGTCGAGGCCTGCTCTAATGTGTTCTCTGTGCTATGTATTGAATGTTGTAAAGTGTTCTCTGTGCTATTTATTTAATGCTCTAATGTGGTATCTGTGCTATGTATTGAATGCTGTAAAGTGTTCTCTGTGCTATTTATTTAATGTTCAATGTGTTATCTGTGCTATTTATTTAATGTTCAATGTGTTATCTGTGCTATGTATTGAATGTTGTAAAGTGTTCTCTATGCTGTGTATTTAATGCTCTAATGTGTTATCTGTGCTATTTATTTAATGTTCAATGTGTTATCTGTGCTATTTATTTAATGTTCAATGTGTACTTGCCTGTGTACACAATATTCTAGAGTGTCACATACATGTATGTGAATACTTATTACACATTCCTCTTGTACTAGAATAAATATGAAATTTAATTTGTTCTAGCCTTTCTAATGTTTGATTTTTCTTTGCTTAACAACATAAACCTAACTGGGTTTTATGACTGCCCACATTTTGGTACCTATAAATTAACATGTCACCATTTTTGCTTCTTCCAAAGTCTGTTGTGAATAAAACATGTTGGAAATTCAATGAATCAACTATTTATCAATTTCAAATGTTATTTTTTCTGTGATACTAATCACATTGCAGGAGTCTAATAGTCATGTTTCCTAACTCGCATATATTCAAGTACTAGCTTTTATCTACTAATCACGTTGCAGAAGGCTAATTAGTCATGTTCCCTAACTCATACACTCAAATACTAACTTTTGTTACTATAGTATTATCCTGTAACCGGATGGTACGCTATTGGTGAAGAATTTTGGAATCCACCTGTTGAACTGTAAGATTCTGAAGACAGGTGTAATGTCATTTCACACTAATTGAGTATTATATTGTCATGTAAATACAGATTTTATTTAACTTTTTCAAGCTTGTATATGATTCCTTTGTTTTTGTCCAGACAACGTATCAACCACCCCTATAAAGCTCGGTAATGCTACTGTTTTTGACCAATGAAAGAGAGATGAACTAGTCAAAGAGTACGTACAAGTCAAACTTTGCTGATGAAGAATAAAAAAAACGGAAATGTTATCATAATTCCCAAACGTTTAATCATGTATATTAGGTGTACTTCTGCAGGGTCCACAAAGCAGTTTTGAATATTGGTCAAACGTTTTCATCAAACCTAAAACCTTCGTTTACAGTTACTATATGAATTGTAAGCAACCTATTTATTTTCAGCGAAATACGCTCG
This sequence comes from Limulus polyphemus, assembly GCF_000517525.1. NCBI lineage: Eukaryota > Metazoa > Arthropoda > Merostomata > Xiphosura > Limulidae > Limulus > Limulus polyphemus. The sequence continues at coordinate 23,898 of NW_013674418.1, read as the reverse complement.
TATTTTATAGCGTGATGTTTTTAGTCTATCTAAAAAATATTCGAGGTATAATTTCAATCAATATATAACAATGTAGTTGATTAAATTAACGCAAGTGAGGCCTAACATCACGCTATACTAGAAGCATGTACTCGCTAAAACGTTCAAACAAATTCTAGCATGATTGCTCTGTTCGTCGAAGCTTCAACTTTTAATATCACTATTTACAAATGTATGTTGTCATGCAAAAACGACCAAACTACTAACATAACACAGCAATAACATTACAGTTGTGTCTCGCACCTAGTCTGGATATGCCCATACAACTTACTATTAAGAATGTGTTTAGAAAGATGTATTCTGATGCATTAACTTGTGTTTCATGTTGCAAAAAATAAAAATTACATGAATATACGTTTGTTAAATTAAGTCATCATCAGTATACTGAAATATATATATATTTCTAATGAAAAATATGTGTTTTAAATGTTTATTTTATTTTATAGAAAACCTCTTAAACCTTAAAGCCTAATGTCATGCAAAAACCTACAGGGAACCATCAATTTGATAAAGATAGGTATACTGACAGATAGACAAGTATAAGCAGATAGACAAGCAGACATACAACTAGGTACAGTGACAGTCACATTAAAGAATAATGTGAAAATATAAATGTCCCGATAACGTACCGACATCTGCACGACTTAGTTTCTATTTCAGTCTCCTATATATATATAGATAGATAGATTGATAGATAGATAGATAGATACACGATCAACCAGCTAAACTGATTACTTTGGTTCCTTTCATTTCAATCGATTTACCAGTCTTGTTAGGTATGTTTTACCCGAATCCATTAACCTAAATCCCGAAACTAGTGCTTTATCAAGTAACCTAAAAAATTGATCAAACAAAATTCCATCTCTGACGTACGGTCGTGACAGTTTGTATACATACTCGAAAGATTGCCGTTTGGTACTTTAGTAAAATACAAAAAAAAAGACGAACAGTTTTCAAAGGCTTGAAGAAAATTTAACCTATTCACCAGCAATCAAATATTCCAATGAATAAGTATTTTTAATTAGTTTAACTGAGCCTCCAACTATTTGAACTAAACAACAACAAACCATAATACTGTAGAAACAACTACAAATAAACAAGAAATATACGGACAAATGTGCGACTTTACTTGTCGAAGTCACTGGATCTAACTTTGCGACTTTCTTTTCCAAGTAACTAGGTCTAAATTTGCGACTTTACATGTCCAGGTAACTAAGCCTAAGTTTGTGACTTTACTTGTCCAGGTAGTTAGGTCTAAGTTTGCAAATTACTTATCCAGGTAACTAGGTCTACAGAATTACGACAATGTCTTTGCCTTCGACATCTTAAAGGTGTTCAGAGTAATCAGTTTTTCCACTTTTTTTATTTTGAACAAGAGATATGAATTAGGGAAAGGTCTGGTGGTAGCAAGTAATTGTAATATGTCTGTAAAGTATATATGTATAGTATAATAATATTCTATGTACATCTAAAACTACGATATTTAGAAAATAAAACCACGTTTTACATATAAAAAAAAGACAGTTGGTTTGGCAATGGTCAGTTATGCGGTGAAAACTTAGGAATATCCATGTAACATTTTAAGTGTCCGGAATATAGGTTTATTGTTTTAGTCTGTAAAAGCTTTATGTAAAGACAGGTACAATCACGTGATGAACGAAACCTTGCTTTGCAAGTATCTATCCATTTCAGAAAAATAAGTAAACATCTGTCTCCATTCCCAACAAACAGGTGTTAAGTTATAAAAAGACACAAGTAGTGTAATGCTAGAAGAGCACAGTTATCAATAACTGAAATGACTGTTGTTACTTATCAAAACAAAAATGTGATGGCAAGCGTCAAAGACGCGAGTTCAGTTATCTGACTATATTATAAGTAGTTGTTCCGAATTATATTATATACTACCAAAAGAACACGGCTTCGCTTGGATTATTAGGTTTATTTATTCTAGATGACTATGTCAGTGTTTGTCTTCTGAACCCATTTTAGCATAAAAGCATAACCTATATACTTTTGTTGTTCCTTTAGGGGGTGTGGCCAGTTTATAAAGGTAACCTTCCCTCTGACTTGTCCTCCGATTTTAAAAACAAAACTCTTTAATTAATGAAGCCTCTATATTAGAACACAACAATTTTTTTCCCAATTTTGTAGTTTATACATTTCATATTATACTTTCAACACATACTCTATTAACAACAGTATTATTTTATTGCTAAGTAACATGATATAAAAGCCACTGTTGGAACGCATTGTTACCAAAACGCACTGGCTTTTCTATATATTAGAAGTTGTTATATGAGGATCCACTTCTTTTCTATGGGTTTTTTTTTGCCTTATTAAAAAGCTGCGTGTGCGCAATCGCACACGCACGTGGATAAGATAAGTAATAATATCCAGGTGCACACCCTCAAAATCCACTTAGTATGGGTGCAAATTTCAGGTTTCTAGGTTCTTTCCTTTCGGAGCTATGGCAGTCACATTTCTTTTCAATGTGATTTTTCGCATAAAAAAAGATGCACATGCACTTAGATAAATAATAATAATACTTAGGTGCAAACCCTCAGGGTCCACTTAGTGTAGGTGCAAAATTTCAGGTTTCTAGGTTCTTTCCTTTTGAAGCTATGGTGGTCACATTTCTTTTCTATATACTTTTTCGCATAAAAAGATGTGCACCCGCATACGCGCACACACGTAGATAAGTAATAATACTCTCCTATATGGTTTTTTGCTAGCTTTCCTCACAAAAAGATGCTCTTGCGCACGCACGTAGATAGATAAGTAATAATACCCAGGTGTACATGCTCAGGGTCTACTTAGTATGTATGCAAAATTTCAGGTTTCTAGGTTTCTTCCTCTTAGAGATATGCCGGTCACACACACACATACACGCCCTTTTACTATTATAGAATAGAAAAACGAACCGAAAAGAGAGACAATCATAACGCAAGATGAGCAACAGAAAATAAGGCTTATTTTTAATCTTCTAGCCAAGAGATGTAGTGATGAATAGACGTACAGCTGCCGAGATCAAGACTGATTAAAATTAATTTTATATTATGTTTCTACCTCCTAGACATAAATACATAAAAATCTCACTGCACATATACTTGTGTATCTCACAAAACAGAGAAGATACCTGCTTCCTTCATTTCTGGATCAAAACAGGACACATGAAAATAACAGAGTACGCCCTACAACACCCATGATGTGTTGCAAATATTGGAGAGTGCGCTAACACTCTCTATGTAGGGATGGCACGGATGCCCGTATTAAAGCAATACAAAAGTCATCTGGATTTTCTTCTCTACGGGTCATCAGAAGCTAGATATGAATAGCTACATGGCATAGTCGCTCTATCTCCAGTGCATATGTCACTTTTCAGCTATCCAGAGCGTCCCTACGTCAAAAACCGGCGAATAGACAAAACAGAGATTTCTTACTTTCGTTCATCATCATCTTTCTTCAACAGGCCTAGTGCCTACATAGTTCTAGCAGTAACTATAACTTTATCATCATGTGATAGAGCAAAACAGTCTTCACGATCTTTGGCCACCTATTTTATTATTACTCTATGCAAAATAAAAAAAAAAACTTTTAAATGCGCTCTATACCCTAGTAACCCGCGTATGTCATCTTATAAAAAAGTAAACAAACAAGTATTAGTTAAAAAACTTTATTGCTAAATAAAAAAAAGCCATGTAGGGCTAGCTACAAAACTTGAAAAAAAGAACCAAACAAGACTGAGCAGTCTCGACTTTACATGGAGAATGAAATCCTTACATTACTGGTTTCCTCACTGGCAAGAGAAATAGAACCAGAATTTCCAATTCTAAAATGTTACTCTATTGTAAAATAGTCATAGAAGTAGTATTCTAAAGTTAACTAAAGGAAATGTATATTGATGAAAGATTTCGATATACAAAGTGAGGGAGCCAGTAATGTAGGGATTTTAATCTCCATGTAAAGTCGAGACAACTTAGTCTACTATGTAATCCTAAGCCGATCATGTGATATGTCCACTTCCATCCTTCTCTTGTTTGGTTCCTTTTTTCAAGTTCAGTAGCTAGCCCTACATAGCTTTTTTATTTAACGATATTTTTCCTTATATTTGTAATCATAAGCGAACAATTCCATATTCTGTCAAATAATAATTCATCTCAGGGGCTTAATTGTTGTTTTGTTTGATTTTTTAAAGACAGTGTTTATATATATGTAGGTTGTTATTAATAACAACTAAATATTATATAATATTCCATTACTTAAAATACAAAAAAAAACTATGAAATAACTGATATAGCTACACAGCTGGCACAAAAGTACACCTATCTCTAAGATGTCGTTAAATAACACGAATTTATTTACATAGCAAACATTGAAGTGTTCATCCGAATTTGATAAATTCTTTACTGTTGTAGATTTTGCTAACAATACACGTAGGCTAACTAAGTTTTGCATTTATAGATTGTCAGGATATCCAGATTCACCTGCCAGCTTTTTTTACGTCTATATGTCTCAAATCTTCTGCCTGCTATTTGTCTAGGTTATCAATATTAAAGCTATTTTATTTTGTCGAGAATGCACGCAGGTCGGTGTTTACATTTGTCTAGGATAACCGGACTCATCCTCATGTCATTTTTCAAGTGTATGTATTTATTCCTGTACCTAGATATCCTTTTAATGGATCCCACCCCTCAACTCTTTCCCGCTTATGTGGAAAATAACTTTTAGTCTCGTGTATACATTTTGTCTAGCCATATATTTAGAACGTTGCTGAAATTTTGAATTATCCATTATTTTTCAGTTTAAACATCCTTCAGTCTATCACAATTTTCTCACGAACGTTTGTTCCTCTGGTAATATAAAATTGTAAGACTTATCTTTCTAACTTTTTAAAAATTTGATTTCACCTTTCTTTGTAATGTTCGCAATTTTCACGAAATACAGGCAAATGGATCTGACACTTCTAGGCAAACAGCAGACAAGGAGCTAAGTACACTGTCAATAAACGACACGCGAATAAATCTGAATAACAACAGGTATATGACTGAGGTTATCCTACAGTCTAGAAATAAATCTCGTCATAAGATAGAGAGATATATCTCAAACAAATGACCAGTACAATATTAAGGTTGTCCTAGACACAAGACAGGCAGGCTGTGGATAACCTGGATGGCAAGGAACTGAGTTTATTCCCTACAGAGTCTGAATGTCTTGTAAAGATCACTATCAATGAACAAGTAATAACCAACACTAAAGATAGTTACAGACTATGAATATCGTTGATGATGATTGTAACAAGACAGGTAGATTTCGATTCACAGAAATATGGAAGTCATACACAGACGAGAGGCACGGAACACAAAAGCACACACAGACAGGATACTGTTGTAATCTTGAGTCTAGACACTTTCGATAGGAGATTACGGGCATCCAGAATACACTACGTAAATTCTGCATTTACTACAGACATTAGATATTAGGTCATGAAGACATGAAATACATGATGCTGGGTGTATTCTGGACTCACTTTAGATAAAGACTATAGACATTATGAATACTTTGCATACACTGTGCTATATAAATTGTGGCCTCACAACAACATGAGATAATAGATCTCTTGAAGACATGACTGTGAGTATTCTGGAATCGCTTTAAAAACAATAATATGAATTTAATGAAAGCATGACAATAAATATACTTAATTGCACTCACTTTAAATACAAGATTATAGATATTTAGAATACAGGGCAGGCTTGAAACCGATGATTTTCTTGACTCGATAAAGATTGAAGACTAGAAGTTTTACAGAGTTAACAGGAATAAGACTGTCGATATCTTGGACAAACAAACAAAAAGGTAACTGTCGATATACCCCGTATTCACGATAGACACTGGACAGTTCATAATGGCATTAGTGGTTGAGATGAGAATGAATTCGTCTAGAATGTGATAAAAACTACTGAGAATATTCAAGACTTACAACGATCTTGGAACTAATGTGTTCTTATAAACAACGAGGACTTAACTATGTAGAATACTGGTGGTTTCAAAACAATACCGCCAGAGAACTATAAGGATATTCCGCATATGATATATAACACTGTTTAGAACACAATACAAATCCATAAATGTTGAAATTCTTCACGAATGATTAGGGCATCATAAATGGGTTTAGACTATGCACTAAATTATAAGCATCCTGAAAACAACAACCACAAAACTGTAAAAGTTATGATCTAGAGTCACGGAAGGGATTACCAATATTACACGTCATGTTAGCTGGGCAACAAGGAGGTTACATATCGTATACAGAAAAAAAAAATATATATATATATGGCTGTACTGAACAAATGAGGTAATCGACTGTCGATGTGTTAAATACGTAAGAAGATACTTTAAATTGACGACAGAAATGTTGTTGAGAACTTTATGGATATATGCACCATAGGTAGAGAAATCCAGATGGTTTATATTAACGAAAGACAAGAGGTTGTGAATGTCACGGATACATCAGAGGTAAGGAATCACAAATGTTTTATATCAGCGACAAAAGTGGGATTGTGAATGTCACGGATACATCAGAGGTAAGAAATCACAAATGTTTTATATCAGCGACAAAAGTGGGATTGTGAATGTCACGGATACATCAGAGGTAAGAAATCACAAATGTTTTATATCAGCGACAAAAGTGGGATTGTGAATGTCACGGATACATCAGAGGTAAGGAATCACAAATGTTTTATATCAGCGACAAAAGTGGGATTGTGAATGTCACGGATACATCAGAGGTAAGGAATCACAAATGTTTTATATCAGCG
>NW_013674418.1:10791-16307 GCF_000517525.1 Limulus polyphemus | reverse complement strand
TTTTTTTTTTTTTTTTTTTTTTTTTTTTTTTTTTTTTTTACTAAAACTTCAACCCATCATTTTTTTGACGGGTCGGGCAGCTAGTATAAGGATAAGTGTCTATGCCTTACAGCCCCTGGCTATGGACAATAGATTTACAGCACAATTTCAACTGCAGAAGGCTTATGCACAAATACTGTTGTTCATCTCACATGCCCCCTGTGACACAGCAGTATGCCTGCGAACTTACAACGCTAGAATCCGGGTTTCGACACCTGTTGTGGGCAGAGCACGGATATCCCATTGTGTAGCTTTGTGCTTAATTACAAACAAACATTCCTCTCTCCTTTTTATATACTTTCAAATGTCCGTCTACCATGTGTGAACGACAACTTCCAAGGGCCCATTTGAGTAATCCAAAAGCACAAAAAACACGGGAGATATCTACAAATAGAATAACATTAATTCCCGTTTGTATTTGCATTTTGAGGAGGAACTGGCATGTTAGCTTGATAGTACAGCTGTAACCAGAACTATCACACGTTCCAGAGCATGCTCTATAGTACAGTTTTTGAAATGTTGTATCACTGACATGGCAATAGTAAGTTTCCAGTACACTTTTATACATTTAAGTAAACATGTGATTCGTCCAGTATGACGCCATACTTCTTTTTGACATACGAGTTGGGAGAAGCTTATGAATGCGATTTTGCTTTTGTAGACCTAAACCTGTATGAACTATAGTTTCAAGGGAGTTTCCTATTTCAGTTACAGTGTTCTCAGGGTAGTTCTGGTAAAAAGCCATCTAACTTTCTTCGCTACATCCGTGTGCGACTGACAGCTAATGGTGGGGCAGCATTCGTCCTGCACTACTATAATCACTTGTAAATTACAACACTTAAACTTATTATAACAAAATGATCAGGATGAGTGGTTTAAACCTGTGTAGCAACAGGTCCTGGAGATAGTCAGAAGCAAAGTGATTGGATGCGCAAATTGTTATCAAATACCGTGAATAAACCTCTGTTAAACAGTCAAGTAACAAACCAAATATTGTTTGTTTCTGTTTTTTCTGGACTCAAGATAAGCATACCATTATAACGATCCTTCAAGCACAAGACCAAACAATAGAATATGGGTCAACTTGATACACAAATAAGCAGACACCTACAAATTAACTGAAGACAAGCTCAAACAGAGATTTATTAATGAACTGAGCACACGACTAAGTAGCACTCCATGAATTAAGTAAAAACACGACCCAACAAGGCACTATGGATAAAATGAATGCATCACCAAAACAGGAAGGAGTAGATCAAATGAAAGTGCGATGAAAACAGAGATCTACGAATTAACTGAAAGCACGACCAAACATTGAGTTCTAAATAAACAATCAAATCTATGAAGGAAATGAAAGTGCGGTCAAACAAGCATCAATGAACGAACTGAAAGTATGATAAAACAAGTACCGGTTAATGAATTGAACGCACTGTCGTACAGAAATATTGGAAGAATTGGCAACACGATCAAACAAGTATCTACTGATGAAATGAACACATGGTCAAACTGGGATTTATGAACGAGCTAGTTATACATTCAAATACAGTACATATGGATGAACACCATGCATGGCCAAACAGGAATCTTATGATAAAAGACACAGCATCAAACAATAATCTATGTATGAAATAAAAGGACAGCCAAAGACAGATCTCAAAATGAACCACGTGCATAATCAAACAAGGATATACGTAAGAACTTAAATCACCACCGAACAATAACTGTCTTGGATGTATAAGCAAAAACGAAATTTAGATACACTGAAAGTAAGACCATAGTAAGCTATGAATGTACCAAAAGGACAAAACAAGAATATATCAATGAAATAGGAAGAATCTATAGATAAACTAAATGTAAAACGAAACACAAAGCTATGGGTGTTCCAAAAGAAGAACAAAACATGGATCTATAGGTAAACTGAATGTAAGACGAAACAGAGCTATGAATGTACCGAAACAAGGACAAAACCAGAATTTGTCAATGAAGTGGAAAGAATCTACAGATAAACGGAATCTACAACAAAATACAAAGCCATGGATGTACCAAAAGAAGGTCAAACAGGAATCTATCAATGAAATGGGGACACAGCCAAAGAAGTTCACGTAAAGCTATCCCTAAATTTTGAAATGATAGACTAGAGAGAAGGCAGCTAGTCAAAACCATCCGCCACCAACTCTTGGGCTACTCTAATCAAATAGTCGTATTCTACCGTCGCCCATATAACGTACACTACGCACCAGAGTCCAACACGCTAACCACTGAGTGGTACTCGGCCCAGGATAGGGGGGGGGGGAAGCTACGGATAAAGAACTGAATCTACAACACAAAGGAATCTACGAATAAACTGAAAACATAACCAAACAGAGACCTATAAACGAACTGGGCACAACCAAACAGAGATCCGTTATGAAATAAAAGCACGGACAAACATGGATTTATGAATGAACTGGACGTACGATAAACTATATACTAGGAATGTTTTGCAAACACAGTTTTGCAGACAGAGTACCACGAAATTATGTGTGCTGATCACACATAAGTCAAAGTGCGATAAAGATTACTTTTAAACACACAACTAGCTGGAACTGACAACGTTCTTGAAACCCCATGTATAAAGGATTGATTACCTAAACAAATGACACATAAGCAATAGTGCGTGCGCTGGTTACACAAAAAACAAAGTGATGTACGCCACGCAACAAACTTGAGACTGACACTGTTTGAAAAGCAGATTGAAATTTTCAATATCAGCGGTAACTTATGCGCATATAAGTAAAGTGCCATGTCAGGGACCCATTGGTTCAGGTGTTGTCATTCCTAATTTTGAACTACTAACAACAGTAAATGCGGCCACCCAATTGCATTCGCAGCTACAACAACTTTGTTGAGCTCTTTCAATTAAATAAAGGGATTGACTGTCACTCTTATAGTATGCTCACAGCTGAAAATATAGAAATTGTTCAGCGTTATTACATCACAGCCCAATATGCTAACCATTAAGCCATCCCAGATCCAGGAATAATGTTTGTTTTCTTGAATATCGGGCAAAGCTACTTGAGGGTCATCTACGATAGCCGTCCCTAATTTTGAAATGATAGGCTAATGGGAATGTAACAAGTCAACACTACCCACTGTCAACTCTTGGACTACTCTTTACCAACGAACAGTAGAATTAACCGTCACATTATAACGCCCCAACGGCTTAAAGGGCGAGGATGTTTGGCAAAATATTTTGATCACGCGACCCATAGATTGTGAGTCAAGCCCTAACCACCAGGTCACACAGGAATCACGCGACCCGTAGATAGCGAGTCAAGCGAAAAACAGTAACTAAAGTATAACATCCTTAAAAGACAAGTCTATAGAAATCTCAATTATCCAAACACGTTTTACCTTGACGCACAAACTAAACGTTAAATCAAACCTGGAGTTTTTCTGACAGTCATGTTCTATACTTTACAGTGTCGCAAAAGTATGGCCTAAAATGTAAAATGTCATTAAATTAGATGGTATTAACCAACGCGCATCAGCTTTGGCAGTCAGAAGTCATCAATATAATAAACGCACCACCTGTTACAAAAGCACATGACGCATAGCTCAACAATATGATTGTTTTACTTCTTTAATGCAAAGATACACAATGGACTATCTACATCGCAGGGGCACGATCTTTGGATTTTAGCGTTATGTGTAAACATACCGCTGACCCACCGGTGGACCGACATAATTGCCTAAACATAATAAATCTGTTACGGAGAAAATATATGGACGCATAAATGCCAAAGTTCGCTTATCTTTTTTATGCTGGTTACGTTAATGTTGTTTCTATGCAAGTTGCCTGCGTTTGGTCGATGATACCGTAGAGCTGAGTGTATGTATGACACGTACATAGTGGAATAGTTGTAACAGTGCCTACCAATTAGCCAAAGATGAAGCGTATCCGAAAATACTGCTTTTAGTGACACATCAGCACATAGTTTAAAACCCAGACCCTAAACTCTAGCAAAACTAGACAAGAATTGTTCATGCTTTTGGCAAAACTTAACAATTGAGTAATGACGTGTTTATAGAGAGAAGAGTTTAGAGTATACAAACAGTGCTGTAGCCCTACAACTAAACCAAGGATATCCATGCTAACCTAACAAGTAAAATGTAAAGTACATCAAATTAACTTACTAAAACATTCAAAATTAAACTTGCTATGTCACGTAACCGCTAACTGGAAGCTTAATACTACGCATAACTACACCATATCCACTACATTACATACACGCGACATGTACATTCTCTTGACTTCATAAACAACACTTGCGTATTTTCTATACCTTTACACTAACGTACCTTGCCTTGACCTGTCACACACACGTATATAAATACACACACAGTCTTTACTGGGTACACATTATACAAACACATATATTTTGTTCTAGGATTTGAAACTGAAATTTAAGTGTTCTTAGTAATTTGTTATTTTAATTATTTTTTAGCTGTTTTATACGGTTAGTTAACTATGCGCAATTTTTCAAGTCGGGTATTCGTTTTGTATTTTATGAACTACACTATTTCAAAAATAATTAGTATAAACTTAAAACTCGTATCACAAAAGAATGAAGCCCTTATACGTAGACGGTATTGAATCTAAACAATATTTTAATCAAAGCAACAGTTAATTCGGTATGCTTTATCTGATGATGTATGATTTTTTTTAAGGGGAAGAGATCCTTCATCCACGACACAAGCCAAGCATCAAACTCACCTGTTTCTCTAAGTCACGAGGGCTCACTAGAAATACAAAGGCTGACGCCTGTAAAAGGGGTTTTCCAACATCAACAAAGTGTTTAGCACAGAAATTGATTACTACATGTTTTGTAAGGGCTACAACAAAGAGATAAAAGCATAAAAATTACATGATACCGAAACCTTGAAATATGGTCAAAATTATCTAATTTAAGTAAGATATCATAAGAGATCAAGATCCGCCAGAAATAAGTGTATAGCCAGAAACAGATTATTACCTGTATCTTATGTAGAAAATTCCGAATATAGAATAAGTATTTACAAAAACTCGTTTACTGGATTTCAAGCAGCATGTTTAATATACCGGATAAACTTCTGTATATTTGATAGAAAAATAATACTTTTCTGTTGAATACCGCTCTTAGTTTCGTTTTAACCGAACTGCAATTTGTAGCGTTTGTCCAACACAATTTATATAATAAAACAGAGTGAATAACTTGTTAGTTATAATCTAAGATATTTACATAATAAAACAGAGTGAATAACTTGTTAGTTATAATCTAAGATATTTATATAATAAAACAGAGTGAATAACTTGTTAGTTATAATCTAAGATATTTATATAATAAAATAAAGTGAATAACTTGTTAGTTATAATCTAAGATATTTATATAATAAAACAGAGTGAATAACTTGTTAGTTATAATCTAAGATATTTATATAATAAAACAGAGTGAATA
>NW_013674418.1:5703-9791 GCF_000517525.1 Limulus polyphemus | reverse complement strand
GTTAGTTATAATCTAAGATAATTTATATAATAAAACAGAGTGAATAACTTGTTGGTTATAATCTAAGATATTTATATAATAAAACAGAGTGAATAACTTGTTAGTTATAATCTAAGATATTTACATAATAAAACAGAGTGAATAACTTTTTAGTTATAATCTAAGATATTTATATAATAAAGCAGAGTGAATAACTTGTTAGTTATAATCTAAGATATTTATATAATAAAGCAGAGTGAATAACTTGTTAGTTATAATCTAAGATATTTTGCATACATATAAAACACACAAACAGTTTAATTGTTCTTCGAAATCTAAACTCTTTTTTCTTAAACTGGAATATTTTCTGCTGTTCCATGTATATAAATATAGTCTAAAATAATAATAATAAATAGGTTTTCGATTGACTTAGGTTATTCATGTTCAGTAAATTCATGTTCGTATTAAATATTCGAAACACCAACCAAAAATAAAAATCAAATGATAGTTAGAGTTTCTTTTTAAATATCAACGCTACAAAACTTTTAAATCATTACATACAATCGAGAGCTTATGGTTAGAATAAATTATTGTATATCCATAACATAATACAGCAGTCTAAATAATGTTTTACCATATGTTCTTTTGCAATAAGTTGTAGCTCAAATATTAAGTCTGTCTGTTGTTAAGCAAAAAGCTACACAATGGTCTATCTGTGCTTTACCTCCCCCCTCCCCCCCAATCCTTGAGAATCGAATCCTACGTTTAAGGGTCATACGCCGTTAGACTTACCCCTGATTTATTTTTCTACACATTTTATGTATGTGTATACTTATTATGAGAAGATTTTTGGCAAATTAAAAGTTGGTACCTTTCATATAAATTCCAAAAGACGTACCTGTAAGCGGCATGGTGGATAGACTATACACGCCTGTTAGTCTAGATTGAGCCTAAAAACATGCCCAGCTTAAAGCTTAATTTTCCCTGTGTTCTCTGAATCGGCATGCATAGAAAACATGCACGGGCTAGCTAAACTTTAAGACCTGCGTAAATAACAAAGGAAAAACCACAACAGTTTCTAACTGACCGCCAGTAGAAGAGAAAGACGTGTGGCAACAAACAGCAGTCAGCGAACTCGCACATGAACGCTCAAAAACGACACAAGATGCTCTCTCTCATAGCTTAAATGCAGCTACTTTGCGCCCTCTACAGTCTCAAAAGAGAATTATGAACAAAAACAACTTGAGTTACTCATGTCAAGAAATCAGAAGCATGAATAGATATTAAGATAAACCAAGGATGTAATGGTATCAAAACCTTTCTTAACGGGTAAAAAATGTATGCATAATTAACTTTCACGAAATGAATTAACTTAGTGTACTGTGTTACATCATTATTTTCTTATCGAAAACGGGTGACGGTAAAATTGTTTGTTCGTTTGTTTTGAATTTCGCGCAAAACTACACGAGGGCTATCTGCGCAAGCCGTCCCAAAGAGGGAAGGCAGCTAGTCATCACTACCCACCGCCAACGCTTGGACTACTCTTTGATCAACGAATAGTGAGATTAACCGTCACAGTATAACGTCCCCCACGGCTGAAAGGGCGAGCATGTTTGGGGGGACGGAGATTCGAACCCGCGACCCTCAGATTGGGAGTCGAGCGCCCTAACCACCTGGCCATGCCGGGCCTGATGGAAAAATGAAGATGATTCGAAAGCAAATTACGTTTTTAAAAGTTCCATACTTTGAATTACTACACTGAATTTACCCTTATTGGTAAAACATCCAGAGAAACTTTCAAAATGAACAGCATACACTCTTTACATAACTTTCTGACTGACCTTAACTAAAACGTCATGCCAGCTATGTCTAGATTTAATGTATTGAACTATATTTTATAAACGATCTTTTTTTATCTTTTTTTTTTTCCTCCAACACAGTAGATAATAATTATATAAGTTGGCTTGCGCAGATTTGCTTATCTAACTGAATATGTCTTAAGTATATTTTGGCAGAAGTCTTATCACTACAAGGGCTTATTTTACGAACTCAAACATACATTTCCTCAAACCACAGCACTATTTTATCACTTTATACCTAACAAAAGTGATGCACTCAAGAGTTAAGGTGCCTTGCGTATGGATACGTTTATAAGTGCAAAAAGCAAGTAAAAGACACGAAAGCACACAAGTGACTTCTTCGATTACTCTCTGCTATATGGTGTATCCGATGACACGGTATTTCTAAACATCTACGGCAAGACACAGAATACAAGTCAATACTGAGACTAACATTTCGCTGTTTCTAAATTAATGATGGAAAGCACTTGGCCAAATTTCACCCACCCACCCCTAGTGTAAAGCACACACAAGTTCAAATTTCGTAAAGATTCTGCATCAACAGCATCATAATCTTCACAATATGGTGGATATTTGATGTTTTATGATGCTTCCAGAGACTTTATTGTTTTGTTGTTGTTGCTATTTATTTCAGATATTCGCGCAAAACTCAAGAGCTATCTACACTAGCTATCCTTAATTTTGTAGTTATAGACTAGAGGTACGCTCGACTCGTAATCTGAGGGTCGCAGGTTCGAATCCCCGTCACACCAAACATGCCAACCTCCGCCTTTGCCTGGTCCCAAGTCCAGGATGTGAAAGGAGGGTTGGGCGCGTAAAAACCAACCTGCTACAAGTAACTGCAACAACACATTCCGTTGGCGAGGTGTTGTTGCGGCCCTATGCTCCACTGGGAGTTTACAGGAATAAAAAAAAAAAGACTAGAGGGAAAGCAGCTAGTAAAAAACACTCACCACATTTCTGAGACTACACTAATCAAATAATGAGTTTAGAACGCCACTCTTATAACGCCCACTCGACCCAAAGTGCGGAGCGCGAGTTGGCGGCAACGCTACGCGAACCGTATACCCTCGGATTCGAATCGGACTTGTTAACAGCTTGGCCATGCCAGATCATCAAATACAGTAGTCTCTCTTCACCGGGTAGAGCTAGGCCCAGTATTTAGCGATGCGGCCTGTGGACCTGAGGTTCCGTGGTTCGCGCTTCCGTGGGTGCGTTATAAAATTGGCGATCAAATTCCACTGTTTGATCTTAGAAGCTAACCCAAGATTTAGTGATGGATGATGTTGAGTAATTGACTTTCCTCTATTCTAACACTTTAGAATTAGGGACGGCTAGCGCATACAGCCCTTGAGTAACCTTACGCGAAATTCAAAAAACGGATAATTCTTTTTCATCCCGCTCATGACTACAACTCAAAATGCCCAAGAGAGCATCAGAACCCTTCTTGCTGTCACTATAACACACTGTGAACTATAAAGGGCTCTAAATACTAATAAATAAAACCAAGTAATATATAATATACACCACCCAATTCAGACCACAAAAAAAAATTAACCACACTCATCAACTGGCTACAACAACAAGTAAAATACCACTTCTGGAAACGCAGACAACACAGTCCAAACATACATATACCGAAGCAGTATGTACGCAAATGCGTAACAATCTACATACAGGAATAAGCAAATTCGACCCCAAACTAAAACAATTATGAACTCGTTAACTGAAAAAATCAAAATGAAATACCAGCTGAATCGAACTCGGACAAAACAAAAACACCAGTAACTCCAATCACAAATATGAATAACAATATATTAGTAGAAGCTGAAAAAATACATTTACGAAATTAATAAACGAGTACCAGCACCCAAACAATCTGCTGATTGCAAAACACTGTTCATCACGATAACTATAAAACAACTTTATCCCGGTCATTCCGTATATAATACAACTCATGGGCTCCCTTCTCACCTAAATTCACGGTACATCACGTCAATATCCAAGATGGTGCTACCAAGAGAAACAAGATCGAAGACATGATTACACCACAAACACAGATATATTAGTTATTACAGAAACTATGCTCTACAAATCTAATAAACTTAACACCTATGGATACATGACAATTAAGAGTCGACAGAATGAACAAGGAATGTTTGGTTTGTTTCGAATTTCGCACGAAGCTGTACGAGGGCTATCTGCGCTAGCCATCCCTAATTTAGCAGTGAAAGACTAGAGGGAAGTCAG
>NW_013674418.1:2373-5484 GCF_000517525.1 Limulus polyphemus | reverse complement strand
CACACCAAGATTTCCAACCAACTTCAAAAATCCTCATGACCAACGACAAATATATAAAAACAATCAAGCAAACAAAGTAACAAATCAAATTACAAAAACCGAAGTCATCACGGCCATAACACAAAAAATAGCACATGGAGAACATGGCATAGAAGTCATCCTGATGGCACAGAAGTCTTCCTGATGATATAGAAGTAATCCTGATGTCACAGAAGTCTTCCTGATGATATAGAAGTAATCCTGATGGCATAGAAGTCATCCTCCTTAAAAAGGGCACTTGTTTGACCACGTAACATCACTGTTTAATCTACTCCTAGACTCAGGTTATAATGCCGCCCCTTTGGAAGCAAGCGAATGTTCTTATGTTCCTAAAAGAAGGTAAACCAACAAAGAGTTATCGTCCAATCAGTGTGACCAAGTAGGCAAAATTTTAGAAAGAATTATATGTAATAGACTTTCCATTTTCCTAGAAGTCACATCAAAATTACCGGAAGTACAAAATGGTTTCAGCAAATATCGTTAAACAACTGATCACTTAGTTAGATTAACTGAAACCATACTAGATAGCTTTCACCAAAATGGATGCACTATCGCCTGTTTTCTCGATATAGAGAAAGCATTCGACACTGTATGGCACAATGGTCTACTGTTCCGTATGACAGATGGAACTACCGCGAGGTATTATTCGTTTGATTGATTGATTGTTTTTGAATTTCGCGCACGAGAGCTATCTGCGCTAGCAGTCCCTAATTTAGCAGTGTAAGACTAGAGGGAAGGCAGCTAGTCATCACCACTCACCGCCAACTCTTGGGCTACTCTTTTACCAACGAATAGTGGGATTGACCGTCACATTATAACGCCCCCACGGCTGAAAGGGCGAGCATGTTTGGTGTGATAGGGATTCGAACCTGCGACCCTCAGATTGCGAGTCGAGTGCCCTAACCACCTGGCAATGTCAGGCGGTATTAATCGCTGGTTATTTAACGTTCTGGAAAAAAGAAAACATAGAATAAACGTGGAGGGCACCTACTCGGAGTACTTCAATCCGGAGGCAGGTTTTCTTCAGGGAGGGGTAATTAACCCTACGTTATTCATCCTGTATGTAAGCGGCATACCATTAAAAAAAACAAATTATAGTTTTGCCTCCCAATTTGCAGATAACATGGTAATCTGGAAGAGTCCTCCGACCCTTTTAATAGCCGCCATAAACCTACAACCAATACTAAACCATAGTCGAATATTGCCAAAAACACTGAATCAAAATAAGTTTTCCAAAAACAAAATTGGTACTATTTTCAAAATCAATCAAAACACACAGACACCCACCTGAACTGTTCCTACAAGGAACTCGCCTCTAGATTTCCATGTCAGCAAAATTCTTAGGATTAACATATCATTCGAAATTAACATGGATAAACCATGTAACCCAAATCAAAAATAAACAATGGCGACGAGCAAACTAAGTAAGGAGTCTGTGGGGCAAAAACAACGGAGCAACACCAAAAACTACCATAAAATTTTATAAAAAGTACATACGCCCAGTAATCGAATATTCCTGTCCAACGTAGATTAACATTCGCCAACATATGTAAAGAAATTGCAAACAATACAAAACTCGATAATCACAACAGCATTCAAAGTTCCTAGAGTAACAAATTCAGCATTCGAGCACAAATATGCAAATATATAGTCACCCTTGTATTTGTCCGTTCAAATATTTCGAGAAAAACACAAATAACAATGATGTACTAAGCTCCATAAATCGCTATATCATACATGATGACGATATCCCTAAATATCTCTCCTCAATCAATATCATAAGAAAAAAGCCATCTATAGCTAGCACTTAAATATATCACTTGGATTACGGTATCAAATGGGTATTTGTGTAAAATATACGTCTAATAACTTAATCAAATGAAAAGTGTTTATTTCGCAAAAGGAACTGCTTATAAAGTGGTGAAAAAGCACTAAATACTACAAGTTTTATATCTATGGAGGAAGCCCGGAAAAAGGAAGAAGGATCGGTGCAATCACCTCGTAATGTAAACCATAAAATGTTTTTCCGAAACATAATATATAAATATATAAGTTAGATAACATAACTAATGAGGAGTTACGTGACATTTGATCCCGTCAATGCGAATGTAATCCATCTCCTTACACTTATTTTCCCATTTACAACGTACACCGGTAACCTTGTATATATGTGTATATATCATATATAACGAACGATGGTTTATGACTATTAATGAGCAACGGACCTACATTCCGTGAATATTCTAAAATTAATTGAAAGTGCACTAAATAAGTAATTAGTAAATCATTCGATAAAGTTTTGCATAAATAGAGTTAAAAAAGGAGAATTTAAAAGTAATCCTATATAAAACCAAATAGCTGAATAGAATTGAAACACAATCCATAAACACATAACATACTTTAAAAATAAAAAATTAACAACAATGAACAAGTTATGAATAATAAAAGAAGTAACTAAACAATTAAATTAGTTACATAGTAAATGCGTCATCACTTCCTATGATAAAGCAGCTAACAATTTTGTTTACATTTGTAAAAACAATTATATCACAACTGTATGTAAACAACCAGGGTTTAATTTTAAAACATTAAAACCTTCAAGCAACAAGATGAACAAACACATTAAAACTGATATAGACAGTATTTTACAGAAACATATTACAGTTTTGTCAGACTTTAGTGTATATTCTATGCAACATTATTGTAATATCCTAAATTGTTTCGTATTCCCAAAATATATAAAACACCATACAAATGCAGGTATATTGTTGGTACTGATAAAATTACGAGTAAGGAGGGATTTGTCAATTCTTACAAGTGACGGTCTGAAGCGTGTTAAATTGTGGAACATTTAAACATCAGTAATTCCATTGAATCTAAAAAGAAAATGAAAGGCTGTGAATCTAAAACAACAGAAACTTCTTATCTTACAAATATCTATACTACTCTTCCTACGGATAAAATAAAAAAGAAGCACCTTGCAGTAAAGATTTCAAAATATTTTTATCTGTACTATTATTCTGCTTGTTTGTATGTACGACCGTTACGCTTTCTGAACGAGAACCTGCTGCA
>NW_013674418.1:0-1402 GCF_000517525.1 Limulus polyphemus | reverse complement strand
CAATAAAAGGGGAATGTAAATATACTTTACTGAACCATTTTGTACAACAGAATATTAAAAACTTATCAAAGTTTTAAAAAAGTTTGACGTCAGGTCGTAGAATAACATTATAAGTTTATTTATCGGAGTATTAAGTATAGTAAAGTTTAATCCTAACTAAACTAAAGTAAAAAAGATAAAAACGTACACAGGTTACAGTGTTAATTTATCTCTTTATCGAACTTAGGCCTAACATAAGTTAAAGTTTTATAAAGTACGGCCTATATACAAGTGGATTTACACATTTCGTTGTCTACGATTACAATTCGTTTGTATTGTGCTAGAAATGTTATATTTAAAGAAGTACTGTTACGATAAAGATACTAATTTGGCCGGAAATGTCTTGCGAGTCTCTGCTAGTTTTAATAATTCTGGTAGATTAATGCTTTGTGTTAGTAACCAGATGTATCCATGACAGTGTCACTCAATGAAATTATACCACTGTTTCACGTTAACCAATTTTTGCAAGATATGTATTTTTTGCCTGACAACACATTTGTGCAACTTGACCAACATTACTTCCAATAAATACAAGGAACTCCAATTGGAGATAACTTCGATTCACAAGTTGCAGATATAAATTTATTTAAACTTGAATTTTTCATACATAATAAATCTTGGTAGGAGAGACTATGATAGACCTTTGCACATCAGTCATACTTGTAGGTATAGTGATATAAATTTGCCGAATCATCAAGATTTTCTTGACAAAAACTAAAAGTTTATCCACCAGAATATAATCTGGGAAAGGCCCTTTCACTATAAACAAAGCAAACTATCTGGATTTAGATATCAGAATCGTTAATCAGACATTCAATGTCAAGGTTTTCAATAAAACGGACACTTTTAATTTGTACATTTTACATTTCCAAATACAAATGTTCCTAATAATTTATGTTAAACTGTTTACTATTCACAGTTTATTAGATACATTTGTTCAATATTCACAGATTTCGTGGACAGAGCTCACAACGAGGATTCTCCTATCGCATTTTGTACAACAAATTCATTCAATTTTGAGGAAAATTCAACAAACGTCTTGCTTGTGATTGTAAGTTGAAACCTTTTACATTATATCACGACCTTTTCAAAGCTTTTACGTCAGCACTATAGTTTATTGTTCATGGTAATAACGAACCATTGTAGTTTAATGACCACGTTTAATTTTATCTCCTGTTATTTTTAACTCTTAATATAGTTAACGCACGCTATATATTAGGCCGTCAAGAAATTAACGTCGCGTTTTGGAACACTTTCATTAAACCACCCCCAAAAAAACGTACATCGCGTATAATAGTCTTATGAACCGCCTAAACGTCATGCTATTGTAGCCTATATAATGTGTAAAGTTTAGTATACTCTA
>NW_013674417.1:18370-28018 GCF_000517525.1 Limulus polyphemus | reverse complement strand
ACATAATTATTAAGGTTTTTTAAACACTGTAATAAAGTTTCACACTATTAGATATCCTAATGATGTTATTACACATAATTATTAAGGTTTTTTAAACACTGTAATAAAGTTTCACACTATTAGATATCCTAATGATGTTATTACACATAATTATTAAGGTTTTTTTTTGTCATTTCCTGGATTTAATTAAGTATGAGTACCAATAATGAAACATTTTAAAGTTTTCATTAAGGCACTGTTGAATTGTGAAGTAACAAATTATTTAAAGAACATTACAATCTTTACTACTTGCACTTAATTAACTGTTATAGAATTTCTTGAACATAAAGATTCTCCTAATGTATCTTGATCACCAGATTTATTCATTTTTGTGGGAAATTCAACAGTCTTTCTTGCTGCCATTAATAGCTTTACAGAACTTTTCATGTCTATACATTTACTTTCTTTAAAACTTGTTAAAAGTAAAAGTGGACCACTGTAGTATGGTAATCACCTTTAAATTTATCTCTCATTAGTGTAAGTTCGTACTACAGCCAGTTTAGTGTAATATAATGTCATTTGTATTTACTATTCTTGTTCCTTGATTCTTATTCGTAGGGTTTTACTTTCGGCTGCTTGCTCCACATATGTTTGATCTACAGTATCAATATTGTCCAATTACATTATTCGCTTATTTTGTTGTTGTTGTTGTACTAACCTACTGCCCAACTTTAATATTAAGATAAGGTGTGGAAAAAAGATTAAATAATTCACAATGGAGTTACAAAGAGACATTTTAAGAGTTTATAGGAAACCGAAAAATACAACTGCTCCATCTTAGACTGCCTGTATTCAAGAATTAAAATGATTAGTAAAACTGAATCACTAAAATGGTCATTACAGAAGAAAATTATACACACAGCCAAAATCCCCTTTGTCAGGAGGGATGTGTGAACATAAAGTCAGTATTCACAATAC
The DNA here is from genome assembly GCF_000517525.1 of Limulus polyphemus. Classification (NCBI taxonomy): domain Eukaryota; kingdom Metazoa; phylum Arthropoda; class Merostomata; order Xiphosura; family Limulidae; genus Limulus; species Limulus polyphemus. The sequence goes on along the minus strand of NW_013674417.1, from coordinate 27,061 downwards.
TATAATACAACCTTTGGAATACACTGAAGAAACAAAGATCAACAACAGTTACTAAACATACAAGACTCGGTAACTACCATATGGTAAAATGGAATAATACTGAATAGGATATGAAAAATAAAAGAAACCAACCAGATGTACTAGCAGTGATTGGCTGGATTGTCATTGGAATTTTTCAGATCAAGTAGAAATAAAAAAACAAACTATTTTCCACATTTCTGAATTCAATGTTAAGTTACTTTTTTACAGGCAGTAATGTAGTGTAAAACTGAAGTTAGTCTATCAAATGGCTATTAAAAAATATTTTAAATATGTAGACATACACGTCTTTGGGCAGCTCTTCTCAAATGGTGCATTAGAAACCAAAGCATCTGACCATCTTGTAAATCGGGTCCATCGTTGTTCCGTTCTTCTTCTCTTTCCTTCATGTTTCTACTAATAATCTACAAATAAAGGAATTAACATATTTATAATTATTATCAACAACTTAAGAGTATTACTAATTAGAAATGATTAAACCAAGTTATTAATCTCTGATCAAAATCCTTAGTAATGAATATAGCTCATTTATTAACTTCTCACTTGTTCTTATTCGTAATATCCATCAGCTGTAATCCCAATAGTATCTCAAGATTATACCAGCATGAATTTGTTAGTTCTAAATCCACATTCTGATGCTTATAATAGTAATAGATATATTGAACACACGAACACGTTTCTTTATGCACTTGACAACAGTATATACAAAAGTTAACAATCAAAGAAAGCCCATTAAACAGGTGTGGCAACGTTATGTTAGAGCAACTTAACATCCAAGATAAATTACGAAGTATACGTACCCATGAGTAGAGTTTCGAAAAAGTTTGAATGGGTACTGAAAGAAATTATTACAATTACCAAATGTACGACAAGCTTTCGTTACTTATCATCGAATGTTTACCCACAAGTACTTTATTTTTTTAGGCTCGCAGACGAGGACAACAGGATGAAAGTTCAGACAGTGATTCTGAAACTAGCGAGAGCGAAGATGTAGACACACAGTCCTCCATCCAGTGTGCCCAATCATAATTGGGACCTTGGTGTATACAGCTGGTTGAGAGATGATATAAAATTTTACTTTACATTTTGTGTTTTAATATAAGGATAATATATTTTGAATACTGTAATATTTCTCTAGCAGTGCCGATTTTCTGTGAAGTTAATAGTTTTAGATTAATAACAATTTACTAAGTGCTTCAGCAATGAAAATGTAGTGGACTTGTGTATAAAGGTCATATTTAATTATTACTTATGGTGTTAGTTGCAAGCTTTCATGTAACTACCTTGTACAGTGAATTGGAATATTATTAAGTGTAAAAAAAAAAGAGGTATTGTTTTTTAAGATTTACACTTACGTTCAATATGTTAAATTACTATTTTGAAAGATTTTATTGGTAGTGTACAAATTATAAAGGGTTTCGATACAAAATAAAAACAAAGTGCCATTGTGAAATTACTTATTATTTTAGACAGGCAGTACAAATATATATATATATATACAAAATTTGAAAATCTTACGTTACATTAACTTCTTAGGGTAGTAACCTCCCATACTCTAGAAACAGAGAAGACTTCTTCACAGCTTCCCACATACGGGCAGCGTAATGAAACCTGGAGATATATAATAAATTAAGAGTGATAAGAACACTGCAAGATTGAAGATCTTAATTAGCTAAACAGACATGCTATGTATTCAGTAAAATTTAATAACAATAACACTACAAAATACATAGTGTGCCGACGAAAATATTATTCAATTTACGAGAACAAAAAAAAACTTTCAGTTCATGTTATTTTTTGAGGGTCTGTGTGTCACAGGACGCGATACTGATTTCAAAGTATCACGTTTTTTTTTTTTTTCCTACATAATTTCGTAATAATTCCAAATTTTCTTACCAGTTTTTCTCAGACAAAGCAGTGTGTGTTAGAGTACTGCGTGGCACCGACATTAACTGTTGGGTTAAGGACCTTCCCAAGCTGTTGAATCCTGGGTGACCTCTATAGTTGGGTAAAACACCTGCAAAGGAAAATAAACACAAGAAATCCATCACTATCTTTTCTCATGTGTCACTCCATTTTGTTTCTTCACCAGAGATAGCTGAAGGTTTTTGATAATGTAATGATATCACATTATCAAAAACCTACAGCTTCTTCTAACTAACCAAGAAATTACAATTCAGTCTCTTGTACTACTTCTTTAAGTTTATATCTGCAAAGACCACAAGGTGGACCTACTGCAGTGCTGTAAACTGTTTCAACAAAAAAACCATGAATTTAGCTGAGCTGCAACTGTTGCAAAAAACAGTCCAGTTTACCTATACATTAACTATTTTGAGGGTTTAACCCTCACCACTTACACTTCGACATAAAATCTCACGTTTTTGTGATAAAATTTTTACAGATGTGCAAGGTAAATAAATAGGCTTAATGAAGGATCTATAATTTTTCACACAAACCTTTTTCTTCTGCTTCTCTCTCGGGTAAAAGAAATAAATTAGCTACTTCCATGTGCAAACTTTCATCTTTGATGGGAATAAACTCCATCCAGACTGACCCTATTAAAGAGATTTTAAAATAATGTCTAATGAGCATAACTGGGTACAACATGGTGCACTAGCTACCAACATCAATGGTAGCGTAAAAATGTTTTATAGAAGTAAGAAAAAAAAAAACATACAATAAATTTAGGCTGTGGCATCAATCAGAAGCTATTGTTACACTTAACCTGAAATATTTTTTCTTGCACAGGCAGCTTGAATATATAAATATAATCCAAGCCTTTTTCACCACCAGAAAGCATGATGTTTTTGATTTTATAAATTTGAAACTTATGGCTGGTTTTGGAAGATGTTAAATATTAGATGAGCAGTGCTTATATTTATTTGTGGGTTCTTAAAATTACCGTATTCACTCGTTAGCATTGTGGCCCTCTGATCACTAGTCAACTAATCTATTGGTTTGTCAGTTCTTGTGAATGATAGTTAATCATAACTACAATTCACTTAATTAATCCAGTTGATGCTATAATAGTTGTTTGTTTTATAAAAAAAGTGTCTAAACCACAGCTGGCCTGAGTGACACATTATAGTCAATATTCTTAGATTAAACCCAGCTTGAGAAGTAGGATTAGGACGTTTATGTCCTTTGGATATTGGGTTAATAAGTTAACCACATGTAGAAACTGCAGAGAAATTTAAAGTATCCTATACCAGTTAAATTTTTGTGTGATTTTTATGCTTTTAGAGATCAATGTAACTAACAAAACCTATTAGTAAAATACTTGTGTGATGAGTTATATACTAAGAAACTTGAATTTTATTATGCTTGTGTAGATGTTGAGATTGTTAGCTTTAGCATAGAGATTAAATTGGTAATTTTTTTGTCTTAGCTGTATGTATTACACGTGTAAGATAGTTTTTGATGTTTTACCTTTTAACACATATGATTTTAATTGTCTAAGAAACGCACAAAAATTATGCCGTGTTACGTTTTGATAACACTAGAATAATCAAAATATTTTGATGGTTCAAACAGCCAGACATTTTGAAATATTTTTCTAGCTGTTAGACTTCCATGTATGAACAAGCAATACAGAAACCTGTGCACCTGAATTTGGGTTTAGATTGCATGTAACCTATGGACTCGTGGGATACCCGACACAGAAGAAGCCTGATTAGCTTAGCTAACATAATACTACTGTTTTTCCCTTCCAGTTTTTTTTTGTTGAAACTGTTCTCTTAACCTACTACACATTCTTATATTTGCAAGTTTTTAGCACCATAGGTGTCACTCTTTCTTGACAAAATTTTCAGTTTCTCAGTCATATATATATATATATATTAACAAAACTGGTAGCAAATACAGGGGTCCAGACCCCCCCTTATTGGGAAAACTTTTTTCTAAAAGGACAGATGGCAAAATCGACCTAGAAAATCCCAACTACACCCCATTCCAGAAAAATTGGGATATGACACATTCATTGTTATTTGTTACCATTTACAGGGTGGTAAATCATGCATGACTAATGAGAACGTAGGCAAGAATTGTGGGAACACTGTCCCAGTGTGCTGACTTTGCTCTGAAACTAATTCCATAAAGAGATCTAAAGACATGTACTGGCTCTACCCACAGCATTTAGTGATAGATGGCAGTAATACCCAGTTAATGGAAAAACTCTGCCTAAATGCTGTAAAACATAAAGTTAAGTTTTTGTTCAGCTTGCTCACCCTGAGACAGGATAACCACCACGAAAGTTAAAGATCAGAATACCACAGTTTCACCTATGTTTATTGGTCAGTTTTTATTCAGCTTGCTCACCCTGAGACAGGATAACCAAGAAAGTTAATACCACAGTTTCACCTATGTTTATTGGTCAGTTTTTATAGTAAATGTTGTTTTAAGCAAATGGCATAAAATTACTCAATACAACACAATATGTGGACCCCTCTAGTCATGAACAGTACAAAAACAAGTTAGTTATTTCAGGGTTAAGTTATAGAAAGAGTGGTTAACACTGTTCATGTTTCTTGCACATCTAACAGCAGTATTTAAGGCATATCTTCAAGATAGGCAAAATATAACATTCCAAACTGACGTTTCTAGTTCTCGCATGTACATGTTATAATAAAATAGTCATAAGCATCTCATATTTATGACTACTTTTGTTGTATACATATTTATCTATGAATGAGTATCTGGCAGTATTTTTTAGAAAGGGGTTCCAACTTACATAAGTAAATTAATTCAAAACTTTCCAGCAAGTGCGATATTTTTGAATAAATCTAATTTTACCCAATTAAAACTAGGCACGTTTTTTTTTTAAATTATCTACAATTTACATAAACTACAGAATTGTAGGAAAATTAAAATCACATTTTTTCTTCATAAAAATAGAACAGAGCATTAGAAATAATTTTAACTCGCCTGTGTGTTTCAGTTTTGAATTCTGAAAGACGTTTAACAAAAGTTCCTCCATGTCGCACACCGTGGAAGGTGAAAAATCTCCCCGCTGGCATTTGTTCTGTAAGAACACTGCATAAGAACAACATTATCTTAAGAAGTGCATGACAAGAAATAACCAAACTATTCTGAACCATCAATTAAACATTTAAAAGCCCCATTTTTAATTAATTATGTTGTATCGAAAGCAGGTTAAAATTAATCACAATGTTCTTTCTGATGATAACTTATTATAAAATGTGAACACAAAAAACCACAATAACAGCTAGTTAAAACTGAACTTTTGAGGGGAGTAAATGAAATTATGAGGTATTAGAGAATATATAATATGTGGGGTTAAATAAAATACGAGACATTTAACTAATAATGGCTGAACTATTGTAGAAGCAAGATCTAAAATATAATTTCAGTAATTGTTAACTGTGTTATGTTTAAAATATTTTTAAGTACACAATGATTTATCATTTCAGCTTGTACATATTTAATATTCATAGTGCATAAGCAGTCTTAATTAACACAAATTATCTTGAATTAAAAATACCTATACAATCTAAAACTAAATTATTAACCTGGTAGTTTCTGCTCATAATTTCAACGAATAATAGATTGAAATTAGCTTAAATGAAAAAACTGTGTTGAAAACTGTTTAAAGGGGTGACAGTGGAAATCTAGTTGCAAGGGTGAGCTTCTAGTTTCAAAATTTCTGGCATGTCTAATTTGAAAACTGCCCCCAAATAAGTATAGACGTTTCCAGACCCGTTACTTTTTATACCTGCAACTTTATTTTTATTTTCTTAGTGCAAAGCTACACAATTAACTATGTGTACTCTGTTAACCGCAGGCAATATTTAGCACGTACCCACTGGGAAACAATAAGCTTGCTACTATAAATAACTGCTACAACCTAGTTTTAATGGAAAAAAAGAAAAGATTTTAACTTGTATTAATTTCCAAATGTCCAAGTTTAAATGTAAAATATCCTCTTAATTAAACAAGCTTGCGATACACGAAAGACCAGATCATTCCGTATCTTTTATTATAAACGTTCACACGATACATGCCACAAGCATACTGTGTTTAAAACTGCAGGAAGAAAAGAAAACTGAATCCAATGACATACCTCCCATGTCCGAAAGTTTCATATATATATGTTCACACATGCAAGACCAACTATACATATGGGTACGGCAGATATTGTGCGATTAAAATAATACGATACACTCTTCTTTTAGAAAAACCCTAGGGGGACTAAATGAAAAAATTTAGTGCTAAAAATGTAATTGGCCTAAAACTAATGTCTCATGACAAGTATAATTAAAACTTCACAAGATGTAAAAAGGACAATAAAGCTAAGGACGACAAGTACCTAGGTGGGGATAGTAGTCCGTAGTATCTTCTATGGAAGCAGATAACTCGTGAGGGTTTGTTGGTGTTGCTGGCTTTAACATCTCAGCAGACTGAATGAACCTGAAACAAATGGGTAGAATGTTTCAACAGAATTACTACACACATACACTGGCATACAACAGTCCTTTCCCTTTCGTTAGAGCAGTAAGCAAGGTTTCCATTACTTTGATACTTGTGGTTATATACAAAAAAATTTTGGAATCTGGAGTTTAAGGCACCGATACAAAAATTAAACACATTTATATTTTTAACATAAAACAACACACTTCCTGCTGTTTCTTCATTCTTGACAATATTTCAAAATATTTGCAGTATACTTTTATAAATAACAATCGTGTATGAAGTGACAATGTTAACAATATTTTCACTTGCTCAAACTAATTTCATTGCTTTACAAATCTTAATAATTTAACAAACAACGATTTTTCGAAATGTCTATCAAATAAACTGAAGTTTACAAGTCGTTGTAACGTTCTCCAGTGATTAACTTGTTTTACAAAAAAAAAGCATTTTGACTTTAGTTAATGAATACAAAAGAAGGGAGTTAATTTAACAATTTCATAACTTGCCTGAGAAGATTGGGATCGGTGAACCAATCTTGCACAAGAATGACCGTGTGACAAACAGTCAAGAGAAAAGCAGTTATCTGTAACGACTAAAGCAAAAAAAATCATTTATGAATTAATAACCTGCACTGTGAATATAACAGTGAGTTTTCAAACTAAATGTAACGAGATGATAAACAAAGCAACATCATTATTTGTATCACCTGTATAGTTGTAGAATACAAACAGCAATAGGTAATAGAAGAATACTCTTATAACGCACAGTGCCTATTACTACTACTAAATCTGATTAGAAACACAATCTCAAGCAAAAATATTTGATCAAAACTTTCATATTACACTGATCAGTACCTGAATTTGGAGAGCATTTTCAGTTGCTCTATAATCTGTTCCACAAGGGATTTTTTTCTCAAACTGAACCATGTGATCCATTACTGAAGCACTAAGTAAAGGCTGAAAAGAACACAATAATCAGAAACACTTTATCTTACAGCAAACCTAAAAATTTCTCAACATAAATGGAAGTTAAAAAAAACACGTCAGAATAACACTTTACTCGTGCAGAGAAAATTACTTCTTAAGTTGACAGGCCGGAAAATTATACAGAAGTATCAAATATTTAGGAATTTGGTTACAAGAGAAATTAGAAAATCATAAACAGCTGAATGTTAACATTAGAATTAGTGGTAAAGATGTTTTAAGTACTTTAAAGGCAGGAGAAGCACATGTAAAAGGCTTAGCCTCCTGAAAACAGATGGTTCATTTCTGACTGCTGGAGGGGCACCCCCCGTCCTCCCGAACACCTATCATGGACAAACAAATAAAATGCCCTTTAAAGAGCATTATTCACTAACTCAAAAACAGTATATGTAGCAGTCTACCCAAACAAAAGACCCATGATCAGAGGTAGGCAAACTTATAAAATGGAGATTATGCCCCTAAAAGATGATGGCATTAAGATTTTAGCTGAAAACTAAAAGATAGCTGAACTTTTAAATATTTTCTGTTTTTAAAAGAAGAGATATCAGCATTGTTCTTGACCATGAACATTCTATGGAAAAATGTTATAACTGACCTGAATCATTTGAATATTAAATCCTTAATAGTAAATACGAAGATTTAGAGATTAAAAACAGATAAAGTACCAGGACCTGACACGGTGGTTTTTATTATTTTAAAAGAAGTCAAAGGTCAGATACGCAAGCCCTTATCACATTTTTGATAAAGTACCAGAACCTGATGTGGCCTTTTCTCTGATTTTAAAGAAAGTCAAAGGTCAGATATGCAAGTCCTTCTCACATTTTTGATAGATCAACAGACAGTGGGTAGGTGGCTGAAGATTGGAGAGATGCTAATTTTACTCCTATTCTTAAAGAGGAAGACAATGTTTGCCCTGGAATTATAAGCCAATTAAATTTACGTCCAGTGTTATTTTTAATATGCGACAATCAACTTACATAACGAGTCGCTAAAAACAGTAGTGGAGGTTGGTACTTTAGAAGAAACAATGAAGGGTGTGTTTAACTTTTCTCAAGGAGGGGGAAGAGGTTGACTTTGAAAGACAACACGGTCTCTTGTCATCAGGATGTTATGTTACATGCATGTACCAGACACTATTGACTAGAAGAAACAATGGTGTTTAACTTTTCTCAAGGAGGGGGAAGAGGTTGACTTTGAAAGACAACATGGTCTCTTGTCGTCAGGATGTTATGTTACATGC
>NW_013674417.1:17162-17370 GCF_000517525.1 Limulus polyphemus | reverse complement strand
ATGTACCAGACACTATTGACTAGAAGAAACAATGGTGTTTAACTTTTCTCAAGGAGGGGGAAGAGGTTGACTTTGAAAGACAACATGGTCTCTTGTCGTCAGGATGTTATGTTACATGCATGTATCAGACACCATTGACTAGAATGATGAGTTTCTTTCTCACACATAATAACTATCTTTAATAACATTTCAAAACTTTAACTGGATG
>NW_013674417.1:14027-16621 GCF_000517525.1 Limulus polyphemus | reverse complement strand
AAGTGTTATACATATGTACTTTAACTAGTAAGTGCTATACATGGGTTCCAGTTAAAGTACATATGTATAACACTAGTTAAAGTACATATGTATAACACTTACTAGTTAAAGTACATATGTATAACACTTACCAGTTAAAGTACATATGTATACACTTACCAGTTAAAGTAACACTTACCAGTTAAAGTACATATGTATAACACTTACCAGTTAAAGTACATATGTATAACACTAGTTAAAGTACATATGTATAACACTTACCAGTTAAAGTACATATGTATAACACTAGTTAAAGTACATATGTATAACACTTAATACATATGTACTTTAACTGGTAAGTGTTATACATATGTACTTTAACTACACAGAATTTAACCCTTTCACTGCTCAGGTGATGTGGAAAGTCCCCCACCACACGAACAAACCAAATCAAATCAAAGATTTTTTACCTTATGAAATCATAGTATAGCATACAACGGTAAAGAATAAACACCAAAAAGTCATAGAATGGTGGCTTTTGTGTAGGCGTGATGGTGTGCAGAGTGAGCGGGGAGTCGGTCGGGTCTGGGGCCACCCTCGCTGACCATGAGATAGGAGGGTGAGCGAGACTCGTTTGTTTTCCAGGTGTGGTAATGGTTAACAAGTTAATTAACCTATACACTAACAGAACCTTTTACTGGTTACACATATATATATATATATTACTTTTTGAAGTTAAATGTTCATGGTTAACAAGTTAACTAACCTATATATTTAATTAACAGAACCCTCCATTGGTTACATATAAATTTTTGTATTGGCCCAATTATAGGGCGATCTTAAATATACGGCGACCCTCATGTTCAGAAACCAGGGGAAAGAAAAAAAATTGAGTTTCATAATGTCCTTTTTTTAGGTCCACATGAACAATACTATAACTGAACAGCCTGCTGGTAGATTAGTTGCAAGAATTAGTGAAAACCCTGAATGAACATATGGCGTGCACGCATATACAGATGTTATCTTGACATTCAGGAATATAACAGGCTAGAGTAGAGGGAGGGTAATATGATTATTAATCAAAAAACATCGCCTTATAATCGAGCCAATGTGGTACTTTCTGAAGTTAACTGTCCTAGTTTTGTAAATATTAGTTCATGGTTAACCTATATATTTAACTAATAGAACCTTTCACCAGTTACACACAAATTATCTTGTTAATATATTTTTTATTATTATTATTACTAACTTGAGTTTTCAATTAAATCGTGAACTAACCTGCGTATCCAACAAAATCATACGTTCACTGGTTACATAAATATCTATTCCTGAAGTACAGTGTTCTCCTCTTTCTCTGAGTTCTCTGGTCTCAGGTTTAAACAACTGTCTGAACATAAAAAAATTCCTAGTGTGTTATAATACACCGTAACCTAGTGGATATAGAACATGAAATAAAAGATGTGTATAGATAAACGGCTTAGCTACACCACTAACCAAAACAACAAGCTATACTTAACCCTTTCCCCTACTCCAGGTATCATACGATGTTTTCCAGTTATTTTCTCTGCAAATCATACGATGTTTTAGTTTTTTCCAACACCGTTTGAAATCTTAGCTGACATTTGGTTCTATCAGTGACCCACAGATGTCACCCCCAAAGCCTACATATTTAATAGGAGAAAATGTATAAATATTAAGCATTTATTCAGTAGTTTTAATGGCTTATATTAGTGTACTAAGTGTAAAAACATTTGGTTCTATCAGTGACCCACAGATGTCACCCTCAAAGCCTACATATTTAATAGGAGAAAATGTATAAATATTAAGCATTTATTCAGTAGTTTTAATGGCTTATATTAGTGTACTAAGTGTAAAAACATTTGGTTCTATCAGTGACCCACAGATGTCACCCCCAAAGCCTATATATTTAATAGGAGAAAATGTATAAATATTAAGCATTTATTCAGTAGTTTTAATGGCTTATATTAGTGTGCTAAGTGTAAAATTTGTACAATATAGTCGTGTTCTTCACAACCAACACTGTGCCAGTGCCTGAGATAAGACAGGAGTGTGAAAGAGTTTAAGCTAACAGAATCGGTCTTATGAAATTATTTGAATACTATATGACCTGTAGCTATCATCCAGTTAAAGTTTTGAAATGTTATTAAAGATAGAAAGTAGCCATGAACTAATACACATTACTTAAGAACATTCATTTAGTATTCAAATAATTTCATAAGACCGATTCTGTTAGCTTAAACTCTTGACCTGTAGCTATCATCCAGTTAAAGTTTTGAAATGTTATTAAAGATAGAAAGTAGTCATGAACTAATACACATTACTTAAGAACATTTATATAGTATTCAAATAATTTCATAAGACCGATTCTGTTAGCTTAAACTCTTGACCTGTAGCTATCATCCAGTTAAAGTTTTGAAATGTTATTAAAGATAGAAAGTAGTCATGAACTAATACACATTACTTAAGAACATTTATATAGTATTCAAATAATTTCATAAGACCGATTCTGTTAGCTTAAACTCTTGACCTGTAGCTATCATCCAGTTAAAGTTTTGAAATGTTATTAAAGATAGAAAGTAGTCATGAACTAATAC
>NW_013674417.1:3033-13536 GCF_000517525.1 Limulus polyphemus | reverse complement strand
TAAAGTACATATGTATAACACTTACTAGTTAAAGTAACCCATGTATAACACTAGTTAAAGTACATATGTATAACACTTACTAGTTAAAGTAACCCATGTATAACACTAGTTAAAGTACATATGTATAACACTTACTAGTACATTTCAATGTTGTTCTCATTTGTAATTAATCATCACCTGCGTTTTATAAGAACATATACATTTATTTAGAGAAAACATCAAGTATTTTATGTACCAGATTTCTTAAAATTTATGAACGGTGAATGACAATGTTTACATTATGAGATGTAATATTATGACTCTTAAAGTGTACTGAAAAAGTGTTTTTTTTTTTCATTTAAATCTTTGAAAATTTATTATAAAATTGAAGCATAAACACCATTTAAACAGTCACCTTTTAATTTCATAACAATAATGCAACGTAATGTTTAAAATGAACTAACAGTGGGCCTCAGTTTTACTTTCTCTATATCATAACCTTTAATGTGTTACAATACATTAAAAAAATACATCACGTCAAACTACTTTGTAGTACCAGTTACTATAAAAATCTATGTACCAGCTGCCCCAGTGTCGGCTAACAATACAAAGAATTAAATTGTGGCGAAATGCTACAAGTTCTTCAAATACCTATAGAATGATGGGTTTCTTTTTTGTGAGTGTAAAACACTTAAATACACCAGTTCGATACCTCACTTCTACATATAAAGGATTGGTTTGGTCTGATATTTCATTGGTGGTAGTGTCCAGGGTCACTGATGAGGAGTGGAAATCTCCAAAACTAGTCTGGCTCGCAGACACACCCCTCATTGAAAGAGTAGACCATTCCAAGCTTTTAGTTGTTGTAAAACAAATGTTTAAACAACTCTATTCAATCTATAAAAACATTACTTTCTGTACAGAATACTGTAATCCTCTTTTCTGGCTAAACAAGTTATATCAAAAAAACACAAAACTATGATACCAAGTATATTTGTGTAAAACTAACTTGTAGAATTATAATAGTATTGTTCGAGTTCTAAAGCCAACAGCATCCAACTCTGTCAATAACTGGAAAAACTTTATCTTTTAACTTCGCCCATTAACCCTAGAATTACAAGATCTTATGAGCTTTGTAAATACATTTTCTAGATAATTTATGAACCAAGTTGCTTATGGGTGTGTGACTTTGTTGGTTACAGGGTTCCTAATAACATACGAGTCACAAACAATTTGTTGACGTGGTCATTATGTTACTTATAGTAGTTGTCTCTAAACTTGAAATAATATCAATTTGACAGACACAGTGGAAGCATATTCTGTAGCTTTTATGGCTCTACAATTTTCTCTTTAATAACCATATTCATAAAATCCACAAAAAATATCTCCTCTTTCTAGAGATCATGATAAAACACTGTCTGATGCTAAAGAGCTGTGTGTTACAGCAGGGAATCGACAGAAAAACTAACCTTCCCGTAATTTCCCCAAGTTGTCCAGCCAAAAGTGACATCACAGTTGATTTTCCTGAACCTTGTAGGCCTAGAATACCCACGACATAGAAGTTTGTTTGGTCCACTAGAAACTAAAGATTTTCATAGCATGATAAATACTACAAAAAAAATAGTTACGATTGAGCAAAGAAAAACTTGAATTTAACTGAATGTAAAAGTCTGCGATAAAATATCACATTTTTTTTTATTTATCAAAATAGTTATCTTTCAATCATTATTTTTATAAAAATAATAAATTCACATGAACACCTGGTAATGGCAGCTTGCATTAAATCTAACTGTAGCAAAATCATCATTGTACAGTGAAATTAAAGGTTGAAAAATATGAAATAAAATCCAAAATACATTCTTTTTTTCCCCCTTTTTCTAGAGTGTCTGCAGGTTATAGGAGATGATTACAGTTACTTATCCTAACCTTTTAACCCATTCACGTCATTCTTAATTTCTTTTTTTAGTTTTATTATTAAACTTCAATGGAAGAGCTTAGGGTAAATGCTGAGATATAAAAATTCCAGCCTTCACTTTGGTTTTAAGTAACTCAAGCTCATGAAGGTGATCTACTACATAATGAAGGATGATTGGATAAGACGAGCTGCATTTCTAGCTGAACAAGAGATGACTTCACACTGAACCAGTACATTGCCTTCACATTTTCTGATTGGTCAGAATGGGGATTCTTATTTACATAAAGAATACCTTTTTACACACACACACACACACCCTCCAATGAAATGCAAAAATACAAACAAACATGTATGTGTATAATGCCAAATATTAATGTTAGCTCTTACAAACAATGGATCAAGATGGTCTAGAATAATGTTAAAACAAATTATACACTTGGCCAGATACATCATTATTTGTATTAAAGGTAAAATTGGTTTGTCCCCCCCAGTTGTTTCCCTTCCCCATATGACAAATGCCTCCAAAACCTTTTGATGCAAACATTTGGCTCTTTATAATTTTTGTACTGAATGACATAACTAGTATATTATAGTTCCATGATCAAGGTTGGTATATTGTATTTTCAGGGTTCTATTTCTAGGGGTGGTATAATTAGTCTCAAGGTTCCATTACTAGGGTTAGAATAATGAAGTTTTCACAGTTCCACTACTAGGAGTGGTATAATGCAGTTTTCAGGGTTCTCTTAAGAAGTGTAGTATTATGTAATTCTAAGGGTTCCACTAGTAGGGGGGGGGGGTATAATATAGCTTTCAGGATTCAATTATTAGGGCTCATATAATGTAGTTTTCAGAGTTCTAGTATAAGGGGTAGTATAATGTAATTCTCAAGATTCTATTACTATAGTGGTAACATTTTCAGGGTTACACTACTAGGGGTGGTATATGTAGTTCTCAGTATTCCTGGCAATCAGGAAGCAAGATAATAATAATAAAAGTTAATGCAATGTCCATCATTTCATTAATGTCAGTGAACATTACTATTTTAATCTGTATTTAATTGGATACTTCATCACTAAAATGAATAAAGATTTCTAAATTTAATCACATGTATACATTCAATGTTGTAGCTAATGCATTAACATCTCACTACCCAAATTAAGTTTACTTATCAAAAACATACCAAATAAGGTGGTAACTATGAACGTTACATTTTTCAACATTGCGTTAATTATTTAATTTCAGTGTATCAAATATTTATTTTTATTGTTTGTTTACAAGGCTACATTCCACTGTTTCAATACTATCCCTTGTACTACTAAATACGTTGAAATTACATTATGTACTGCTGCTAAACTTATTATATTGAATATACTGCTTACTTCCATGGCATTATCACACCACTGCAAGTTCTCCCCATCAACGAGTTTTACTGGAGTTGACATTTCTGGTAGCAAGGAGAGTTTCTGATCTACGTGATAAAAATGTGTTACTTAATCTCATATGTTTAAATTTTTTTACCTCACACAAATAATTGATAATATTGACATACGGCAATCATATTGTAACCTTTGGGAAAATTAAATGTAACTGATTTGTTTTTTCAAAATTGTTTAAGTGCTCATTCATTCAATTTTTGTTATACAAAAATTATCAAAATGAAACTTCTTTAAGTGAGAAATCCAAACATTAACCCTATGTACACTAGTGGGGTCAAAGTGTGCGAGCCACAACCTTTTACAGAATGCTATTCAACATACTTGTCAAAGTCCGAGTCAGGCTGATAACCCCAATTCACAGACATATCTTGAGCACCTTTTTAACTCACCTGATGCTTTGTGTACGACAGACTTGTACATTTGTTTATTTAAGCTTACTAATATTTTGTGTATGTAAATATACCAAAATCGGCATTAAAGTCAACATTACTTTTTCATTACGGGTTGGTCTAATGGACCAAATCCATGCACACTCATTAAGCTACATAAAAGGGAAACATTAAAATGAACTCTGACTAAATAAACTTTCCAAGTAGTAATATAACCTAACTTTGTTACAAGTGAACAGTTTTTACCATCACCGGTAATGTGACCCGACTTCTGCTGAATCTGATAGACTGGCTGTTGACCCACACTTGAGGCAGGACAGGAACCTGCAGTGCTACTGCACACATCTCTAGAAGAATGAGACACTGCTGTCGTGGAATGGGATGTCACATTTCCTGGTGAAGAAGAACGACTACCTTCTTTTTCATTACCATCTCGGGTTTTTAGTAGCACTGTTGGAGCTTTGATTTCAGGTGTACGTGCTGGACTCTTTCCAGTTCCTTCATTAGGCTTAGAAGCACTTTCAGACTAGATAGATGAAAGAAAATAAATAAAGCATGATTATTAAAAATAACCAATATAAAAATGTCAGTCTCATAGACTATAGATAATTACAAGAAATTAATCCTTTCCAGACAAGAGGGATGTTGCTGCTATTTGTCGACTTTTCTTTCCTCACAGTGTAAATACTTAACCAAGTTGCATAAAACCTAGAACAAACTTACTAAATACTATCTAGTTTTGATGTTAAGATTTAATATCATTTTATTTAGTTATACTATCCCATTTTCTAAATTTCCAACATTTTGTCACAACAAATTATTTTCAAAAAACATTAAAGTACTTTGTCTCATCTTAAAATTAAAATTGTTTTTGTTATATAGCAAATCAGTTTCAATATATTTGTTTTGTTACTTTATATTAGTAATTGAAGTAGTCTGCATTTCTGGCTATAAACTGTATAAAATACCTAACAAAAACTAGATTTATCAGTGACCTACGAAATAATTTTTCGAAATGGAGTCAGGTCAGACTATGCAACATTATTCTTGGTCAAGATCAATTTGTGTCTAAAAAAGTTTATTTTCAAGAAAGTATATGTTCATTTCATTATGTACACTGTTTGAATACAATAAACTTAGTGATAATATTCAATAAATTAGGATATTAACCATCTGAATATTTTTCAATTGGCCACTTTACTCTTTAAACCTAAATAGGCATAACTTTTCATACGTATCATCTCTGTAAACTTACTCTCACTTGTAATATTTAAAACATTATATTCTCACATAGTCCTTATTAAATATCTTAAATATTTACATATAAATATATAAAAAGACTACTGCTGTTTTTCATAAAGATTTTCTATTGCATCTTACAAATGATACAAAAGTTTTGACAAAAATAAATCATTATACATACATGTGGTTGATCGTCATGATGGGGCTTAGCAAGTATAACCAAAGTTTTTCCTGGTTGTGGATTATCTTGTTCTGATTCTCTCTCCTATAATTCAATAATACAAGTGCTGGAATTAATGAGCTGCCACAAAGGTTTTGGTATGAAAATACTGTTAAAATTACAGTTTAGTGGCCTACATTTCATACTGAATTTTCAGCCATAAAATCACAATGGTACATTACCATCTGTTGTTTAACACAAACTCAACGATGAAAGCAAACAAAAAAACACTATATACTTTTGATACAAATGACAATATACCAAAATCAAAACCCAAAAGATCTCATGCCAACAACACTGCTATATGATTAAAAGTGTTCTTTATGTAAAATTATAAAATTCTAATTCAAAAAAAATAAGAGGAAGTGTTTTGTTTTTTTATTCACTTTGGATGTTGATTTTTTTTAAAGAATCAATAACGACAAAGCCCCATGGTAACTCTATGGCTGAAAATCTAATATGAAATATAAGCCACTAAACTGCAATTTTACCAAAATATTCATCGGCAAATACAGAAATTCTGAGAATCTTTTCCAAACACTGTAGGTGTTAATGCACAACCTCTATCTCATTGAATTTTTGCGTTATGCTACAGGACTGTGCAGTCAGTGTCATTATCACTATGCAAGTATGTTTCTAATAAATATACAACTTTAGTTTAGCTTTTAGGATGTTATTACTATAAATTATAAAAATCACTAACAGTAACATTTAGAGTGGAGCATGCATTTCAAATATTATATTTCATACTTCCCACTAAATGTGAATACAGGTTAGCAACATAAATAATAAATAGCAGATACATTAGGCACGATGTTTAACCTAAAGCTGTGTAGTTCTTAAATCGTAACTTGCCTAAACATTAAGAAACAGATCAAGCCGCACTGCAGTGTCAGTGTGTCACGACGTCTGTACTGTAATGTAGGCCTAAAACTTCAGCCTTAGGTTAAACACCGATTCTGTATTACAGTAAAAATATCATAATTATCTGAGTATGTGTGGGTTTAAACATACTGCTTAAGCAGATTATTAAATAATAATAATAAAAAAAAAGCATACTCGTCCTCCTGGCTTCATAGGAGGTATTATTAAACGCTTTTTACGTCTCCTTCCTCGATCAGCTGAATCAGCCATTCTAATTACGCTTCCTACCGAATATATCAGGTGTTAATAAACTTTGGTGAAAAAAATTAATATAAATATTGTGACATCAAAGTTAGATAAAGTTTTATTCATAATTATTGTTATACGGTATAACAACTGTAAACATTTATATATAGTATAATTGTTGCGAGAATTTTACTTATTATCCAAATTCGTTATGATACATTTTATATATCCAATGTTGACAATGTATAGAAATATGGGCATCTGCAAGGGTGGAAATGGGGCACTTGCCCCATCCTGGAATACCAATTTGCATTTCCCTACTTATAGCTTTGATATCATTTTTTCATCTTGCCTACTCTATAATATAACTTGTATATGCTCATGTATAGAAATCCATATAATTAATGAATATTTTTACTTAAACAAACAATGAATCGTAATGTCCCCGGGTGGGACAGCGGTATATCTGCGGATATATAACACTAAAATCAGCGGTTCGATTTGCCTCAGTGAACAAAGCAGATAAATCAAAGTGGCTTTGTTAATAAATTTACACACACACACACTTTAAATCGTAAAAGTAGGTTTCAATGTTATGAATCAGAGTGTAGTATATGTTAATTACCATTTACTAGATATTTTTGAGGTACTTTCTAATACCAGTTGTTTAACATTTTACCTAATTTTGGAGTTATACAACTTAAAAAAATGACCACTCTCTAAATATTGCGAGCAAATAAAATTTAGTTACTTCCTCTGGATACATACTCATATATATATATATATATATTACAAATTTGACCAACTTACTTACTAAAGAACCTACCACAATTTTTTAATCTTCATAATCAACACATAACAGAAAATAATCTATTATTTTCATAAAACTCTTTAAGTGTATGAGTTTTTGGTTAGCTATTAGAAAAAAAAATGAAATTCATGGTGTTCTATATTTTATTATACTCAAGAAAAAGAAAAAACAATCGACTTTTGACCAGAAAATGGAAAATATTGGTCAAAGAAAAGACAGAGAATTTCGAATAATTACCCTATGATGAAAGAGTACGGAAATTTATTCTTCTTAGAACAGAAACCCTAATCCATGGAAGCTGTAATTTCTAGCATATCTTTGATAATTCGAAAAAGTTTTGTATGTAACGTATTCCAAAGTTATGATCAAACTGGGTCTCGTTAAGTCGCGAGTAAAGAGTTAAAGAAACAGTAAACGCAATTTATACAGTTATCAGTGTTATTGCAATATAATATCCAACAGATACTAATACTTAAGGATTTGTTCTGACAGCTAAGGCGTTTTACATTATTAAAATAAAAATAATTTCAAGATGTATTTATATTTTTGATGAAGAGGAGCCCACTTTATTTATATTTTATTTTCACACGTGACAAGGTATGAAATTCTAGAGAGCGGTAGTGTACTGAACAGTATGAGCTTGATTAACATTTGAAAAGGGTATGTGATATTGTATTCTGCTTCTTTACTCAAATTTTAACAATTTGTCTTGGAGTGTAATACTTATTTTTTATCATATATTAATAATAATAATACATAATATAGTTCAGAAAATTTCAAATTTTTGTTTTGTAAATTTGAAGTGATATTTAAGATAAAAGTTAAATATCTTGACTGGATTTAGTATCTTAGTCTTAGTGTAAAGTAGTAGTAGTAATACTAATCGTGTAAGTTGGATAAAGTTTAATATAAACTTTATATTATTCTGACCTCTTACTCGTTATAATGGTAGAGGTCAGAATTCGTACTCAATGTCTAATTTCTTGCCTTATTTTTAGGCCTATATGAACAAAACAAAATTTAAGTCTAATTCACAATTTATTTTAAGCTTGCAAGTTGCATTCAATAAATATATTGTGAGTTAATCCTACACTAGGCCAGAGTTTAATTTTAAGTTTGTCTTTTTCCTGCAATTAAAAAATAAACTTTACTGCTTACATTAGGCCAACTACAAAAAAAATATACTTGAATAGCGTCCCTGCCTACTTCCTTTTTTTACAGTCTCCTCCCCTACTTTTTTTATTTTGGTGATGTTTTCCCTTTTTGATTATTCTTTTTGATCATACAAAGAAACAAAAAAGACTTCTGAATAAAAAATAATTTGAACACAGTTGATTCATTTTGAACTTTTTCTTTATTTATCATAAATTCTGTATCATTTTGATGAAATTAAACAAAAAGACTTCTGTTTGACACGTACCCTTTGAAAACAAGCAACAATCATGAAAAAAGGGTGCTAACTTTCTTTCAAACATGCCATTTGAAAAAAATGTACCTCCTCCTCCCTTTTTTTTTTTTGAAAATTCCAGACACTAAACATGTTTTTTCTTTTTTCACTTGACCTCAATTTTAGATTAGTCCAAAGTTAATCTAGATTTGCTTGGATTTTGGACTAAGTTGTAAATTATTTTATTAATATGAAATTATGTATGTATGTTGATTTGGCATAAAAGCTGAAGCATAAAATGTTTACATTAATAAATATTAAAAAATGTACTTGCAAACTTTTTGAATTGAATACTTCATCATATTAAATAAAAATACTAAGTGTTATTATGTGAAAGGGTTAAAACTATAACAGTAGAAACATTCAATCTTGGTAATCTTTAGAGTAGTGTTTCTGTTGATAAAAGTAAAAAGTCTTTCAGCAACAATTTCAAGGTTGTTTAATAATTCAAGTAAATCACTTTTTGTATCAGTAAACACAGAACTTTCTCCGACAGTATCACTCATGGCAGTTACCACTGTTGCATATTAAATTACTTGTTACAACTTGTTCTCTAACTTGTATTAGTAAGTCATAATGGGTGTTTTTCATTTATGAACAGTTCAGTCAGTTTACTAAATTAATGTCTTAATTTAAGGGAACATGTTCTTTGCATTAGTGAGAAACATGTTTTGTGTAATCTTCTGTTTATCGTGTTTAAAATAATACTTTACAATAAGCCTTCACATGAGAACTTAAGGTGTTGATATTTTTTGGTTAAAAATGTTTATTGCTAATTGACAATATCGTATTTGCCTACATACTTACAATTGAATTTACTCCACAGAAGTGTGAATAGTAACTTAATAGTACACCAAAGTTAGAGATCCTTGGGGTTCAGATATAGCCAACCCACATTAAGAACTACTGACCAAAAGGACTGTAACCAGCACCTACCACCTACTGGACTTTGTCCAGTTCTTTAAACCATAAAAAGTATTTATTGTCACTTGTATAATGTAGCTACGGGTCAAAGTGTAAAGTAAATTGAGTAACATCACGACTCGAACTATTACATGTTAACCAATAAACCTGGTCCGTGTGGATAACACAGACAGTTGGTAGAAAAGACATTGTTATATATTCAAAGACATTTCAGAAGAAGTAAAAAAAAACATTTAAAAACTTAAAGAATTCATAGGTTTCTATTCTGTAAGTGGCAGTAGTTATGAAAAACAAATTATAGCCATATTTGGATAGTCACAGAATTGTTTTCATGGTTGCAATAAGTAAACAGTTCTTAACATGAACTCTAGAAGTTCAAGACATTTCTGTTCCTTCTAGTACATCTTGTTAATTGTTGCAGACAAACATTCCAGTGTAAGAATGTACCATGATTTGTGTTAACTAAATGTTTATCAGTGTCAACTGTATTGACTTGAAGTTTATTGATCTCTGATGTTCTGTAACGTAAGGTTTAATATCTTTATTGTGAATAGAATCATTACTGTAGTACAATAATCTTTATTTTTTAACTAATTGGTACAGGGTTAATAAAGAATTAGTTTACCAAAATGTCTCAGGTTAACAGTAGTTTTCATCTGTATACATTTTTTATTGGTTATCTTAGGTGTTCCATTAATTGATGGTGGAACAGTCCACCTTACCCATCTTGTAGGACTGTCCAGGGTAGTTGATCTCATCTTTACAGAACGACAACTTTCAGCAAAGGAAGTATTCAAGATGGGACTCGTTAATCGGCTTGTTTCTTGTGGCACTTGTAAGTCGATCTGTATTTGTTTGATTTTTACTGAATTATACAGATAACTTAGAAAACCTCATTGTACCAGTATAAACCTGAATTATACAGATGACTTAGAAAACCTCATTGTACCAGTGTAAACCTGAATTATACAGATAACCTCATTGTACCAGTGTAAACCTGAATTATACAGATAACTTAGAAAACCTCGTT